>NC_052505.1:83418807-83554233 GCF_014356525.2 Nilaparvata lugens | reverse complement strand
GCAAGTTGATTTTCACGCTGACTTGTAGACCAAGAGTGAAAGCTAAAGTGGAAGAGAAGATGATGAGACAGCATTCAAGAATTTTCTAAAGAAATATTTCTATTTTAATGGATTAAGAGTCAGTTTTTGCAGTCTTCATTACGTCAAAAGCTACTTGAGAATCTATTTTTCAGAGTCGGGTAAAATTTCCATTATTCAATGTACTATCGAGGAAAGATGACCAGCAAGTGACCTACAAACAAACTCAGTAGGTCTATAAATCAATCAAGAATGACATCTTACAAGAGATTACACTATTCGTCAACAAATATGACATCTTAGAGGAAATAATTACTCAAGAATTTAAAGAACTGAGGAGAACGCAAACTACATTCTTAGGTGATTGACTTCCAAAGTATCAATCAATACTATTATTCACTATTGTTGGATAAGATATAACGGCATTAATATTCAATATCATACGGCAAATTGAATTATTGTAAGCTCGATAGAGTTGTCTATTGCAGGCCTCTAACACATGGTGGGGATGAAAACGCAAACTGCCTACTTAAAATTCTTAAGAGGTTGTTTCAAAAACAATTTTTTGGCTAGTAACTTTATTCTATGAGGATGATTTTTCTGGGGGGTGTAGGGGAATTGATAATAAAATTTGGGACATTTAGGACAGGTCACTCCTACTGTACATACTTATAAACTCCAAGTTAAAATTTTGATTGTAATCGGAATGCTATGTATACTAATGTGGATGAATGATAATCGGGTTTGGCGTAGCCTATATTTGATATGGTGTATATAATATCAGAAATCAACAGACCTCCTTGATACAGAGTAGATAAACGGAGATAATCAGAGTAATGAACAGGGCTTGAAAAAAGTGAGGTATAACAACGAATCATTCATGAGTTTAGAAAAGATTTCTTGGAATGAACTTCGTCATCTTGAAAACCTCCACTTGACTTGATTCATTAGGTTGTAACTTTCCCTCCCGAATGACATTTTGTAGATCTACATTATCCTCTTTACAAGCACTAACTCGATCAAGTCAGCTTCTGTCGATCGTTTGCAAACGGAACCGCCCGCTGTTACAGCAAAGCTCACCAGCGATCAAAACGCGCGACAAACGCTATTTATGAGCGTGATCTTCAGCCAGCAACGTTCGACGTCTGAGTTGAATCGTAAAATTTGAATCGCCATGAATAATTCACCGACGACCTTTACAGTTTCGCTCGTTAAGGAGCTTTTTACACTCACTCTGTACACACACTACTGTGCCTATTCAATGGCTGATTTATAGAGGCGTCACTTGAAACGCTCGTGCCATGTATCTTGATTGGAGGTACGTCTTGTGTCTAGGCTTCGAAAATTGATAGTTGGTCTGAGGTCAGTTGCACAGCACTTATGCATCAACCATCATTATTTGTCGCCAGTTCATGTCCCAGAATTTATATCTAGTCCATGAAATCGGATAGGGTAAACAACCTGTTCAATAATATTGCAGTTATGATTCCATGATGAGATGAAATCATCATTGTCATAGAATAGTGACAAAAATTCGAATTGGTCATGTAGGATATGTTATTCTTCATTTGTATAGTTTGATTTTCCAGAGTAGTAGTCTAATTTTCCATGAAAATGAATATTTGGGAATGAAAGTTGATTTATAGAAATAATACTATAATTTCCAATGTCAAAAAATTTCATCATACAACATGAATAATTGAGGACGAATGGCTCACACTTCATTGAGATATCAATGCATGACGGATGATAATCATGGAAAATGAATGGAATAGATCCATTATAAATAGATAAATAAATGTTTATTTCCCGAAAAAATAAAACTACAAAATCAATTACACAAAATATTAGATTAAAATAATATTAGATGAAATTACAATTTCATACAATAGTTAGTTACAAAAAATCTTATAATGTGTCCTCTACTTGTTTAGTTTTTTCTGTGTGGAAATTGACCTACTCCACTATGGCGTACCATGTTTTAGAGTAGGTATTGTTTGTTTTTTTTTGTGCGTATTATAAATTAGTTGGTGTTTAGTAAGTCATTAGGTGGTTAGTTGTTGTTTGAAATAATGTTTTCTATGTTCTATCTTCCTTTGCTCATCAATCAATTGTGTACTATTGTTTTGAACTTCCTAGGATGATTAAGCTGGGTTTACACCAAAGTTATTAACAAAATGTTAAGAACCTTATCCTTATAGATTCTACTAGATTGAACATAACTTATCATACATATGATGAACATATGTTTTTGTCAAGTTCCGTTCAATCTAATAGAATCTATAAGGATTGGTGTAAACCCAGCTTTAATCTGTTTAAAGTTTGTAGGAAATAGATTATATAATGTTGGTGCTAAATGATTGAATTCTACTCATACTATGAAACATTTTTATTACCTTTTATTCCCTACGATGAAACGACCGGTTTCAACCAATTATGCCACTACCAAATAATGTCAAAATAAAAGATCATTGAAAGAATAAGACGTTGATGTTGTCAATACCACTTATTTGTTCAAAAATTAATTCACATTACAGAACCAGGTTTCATGGTAGCACCTACTACATTTTCAGCTGTTTGTTATTTGTTTGAACATCAACGTCTAATTCTTTCAATTTATGGAAAAATACCACAACATCTCATACCATACAATCAAATTATTTCAAAAATATTGATAAATACTGTGATTGGCCGAAAAACTGGTAATGTCATCAGAGAAAGTAGAAGCGTACTAGAGATTTTATATTATGAAATTATCATGTAACCTTGTAGAAATGAATGAGAAATAGATTTGATATTACTGTTCTATGTGAGAAATGGTTTGTGTCGAAGTTGAACACGTTAAACAACACTATAGTAGAAAATTGGAGAGTCAGGGAGATCAGTTTAAACAACCAACAGCGTTGAAGCTCAAGTGTAGAATAGAAGGTGGAGTAGGCTAACAGTCGAGCTCTGTTATTTCGGCTGTCACCGAGTGCTGTGAAAAGTTCTAGATTTATTTCAATTTTTGCCTTCTCATTCCAGTCGAGCAAATCGAATAATTGAGATGTCCTGCAGGAATTTATTGCGAGAAGCCATCGATTAGGCGTTGGGCGATTTGCACTCGGACTCCTCTTTTGTCAAATTGAGTTCTCACTGCTTACACCACTGCAATAAATAAGAGAGAGGAACACTCCCTACAATGCGAAGTGTGCTGGCCTTCAGAGCACCGAGCCGCACCAACACACGTGCGTGAGAAAATGATTAACGCTCGTCGAATTCAATACCAGTTAATAATAAAGTAGATCATTCTGAGAGATTTGCTCGACCACAGACAAGCTCACCCGCCCTCATTAATAACCAACCAGAGCTGGTACCACGACTCTGTAGCAGAACACATTACTGGTCAGGTGTATAGATGAAGAAGAATAACTCAAAACACAGGGAATGGTTTGTGTCATTATTGGTGTGAATTTTTCTTATTCAATTTTAATTGGATTTCGAACATAGGAGTATCCTGGTAATTATGATAGGATGAAAACTCCTTATGCTCAAAGCTTGCAGAGAAAAAATGAAACTGATAAAACTTTTATTTTCTCTATTATCCAACCTCGTCTTTCACGACTCTCCTCTCTCTGTTACAAATCATTTAGCAAATACTGGGAGAGTGCAACACAACAGGTTATGGTACACTGTCGGTTTCTTAGAATCTTGCTTTCCAATATTCATAATATGAATTATGAATTGTGAATTTGGAGACTTTTAGGTCAACATCTAGTCATTTTCATTTGGTATGGATATATTTACCACATCATTAACTCCACTACAACACAGAAAGTTCCTAATATTTATATGGTTTCAGAGCCGTTTGAATCTCTTCTTGGAGAATTTGAGCAACCCACATTTCAAGATAAAACTGTATAGATACAGTATACGTATAAATATAGTATAAGTATAAATATCATAATAAAGTATAAGATGTTAAAGTTAAAGTACATTTCACTCTCCCTCTCACACACACACTACACAAACAGTAAATTGACCTGCGTTGTTTCTTTATATCCTTGAATGAAAGGAGAGCTGAGATGATTGGAGCGTTGCACCTCTCAGTTCGCTATTAGCGCTACCTGATCCGGGGTTCGAATCGTGCCGGTAGGAATGGATATTTGATCATCTCATCAAATCATCCTAGTACTTCCCATTATCCACGCACAAGCAAAAAACTCATAGTGTGTACATCATCTTAAAAAAAAAACATTTGCCTGACAGACTACGTACATGCATTTCGGACTTGAATCATACGACGCTCCACAAATTTGATAGTGTCACTGACAAATTTAATGTATAATATAATAAAAGGAAGAATCAGTTTATACACGTACGGGATGGGAAATTCACGAATGACGCATCATCACGTCTGAACTACTGAACTGATAAACTTGTAATTTTTCACATAGATTCTTAATTTACCGAGAATGGTTACAGGCCTATTTTCAATTCTTGAAGATTTCAGTAGGTCAAGTTTTCTTGCTAAGCATGGGTTACCTGCTAGTGTAGAATAAATTTTATAAAAATTGTTTCAAATTTGCTGACCCAATTACAGTGACCTGGATAGCTCACAGATAAACAATGTTTTCAAAGTTCCGAAAAGTTTTCAAGATTATATACTATGATGTGGGATATGACTTTCGACAACTCCGTTATGAATCTTTTTGAAGAAACTCATTTCATTGGAACCCATATTCATAAAAGTTAGCCATATTGGCAGGACTTCAAAGCAATCTTCTTCGTTTTGGCGGTAGGCCGTGATTCCGGACTCTGCCATCCCAACGCCATAGTAATCGTTTCGACAAGCTTGTTAACGCTAGAAATATATTCATACATAAACTTTCCTCTCGTATAAGTAACGGGCTGCTATCACTTCTATATATCAGAGCTATGAACAAGGTTTTAAGTCACATCAAATGGCATGCGAATTGTGATAAATTTGACTGAAGTGTCCATTAACTTTGATAAATGATAATTATGTTTTCGCGGCGTTAATAAATGACTTTATTGGGATGGACATTGTTAATAGAGTGGCCAACTTATTGGCTGCTTGGCTCGTTTGGTGATCGTATCTTAAACGGGTTAGAAAATTTTAATCTGTGTACCGATAGTACAGTTTGGTAGAACACATCAAATTCTATGATCTAAGTCTTGAAAGTAATTCTGTATTCATGCAAAATTAAATATGATAGGCTTTGCTGAGTTTCTTATCTCTTGATTACTGGCAAAATCTTCTATTTTATAGGACTACCTGTTGACAGGTTTGAGACTCTCAGTAAATTCCATGGTAAAGGTGCCAGTGGGTCAAATTCCGCTAGCAAAATTTCAATAATGTAGATGAAAAGATGAGATTAATTCGAGAAACATACTTTTTATTCCATATAAGATATTAATGGTGAACAGGTTATATCCCTTTCCAATATTTTACATCTTGCAAACAATGATACTGCAGGTGTGAGAATGGAAAATGGGCTCGTACAACATATTCCACATGTTTTTCATACTATTTTAACGTATACATTTATGCTAAGTTTGAAATAGATCGAAAATTATAGATTAGACACTTAATAGATCAGAAGCATCTCACTAGTTACTACAATAAAATTATAATATTTCCTAGTTTTCTTCCCTTTTCACCATTTTATGTTATTTTTCAGTATTGTTCTAAAAATAACTCCAAGTTTCTCTCTAGAGCCTCAATATTACAAATTGAGAAATTAAATCCATTATTATTCCAAAAACAATACAATACAATGGTTATCGATGTAATTTTCATGAGATACACTCTTACAATAAATACATTATTTATTATCCCATTTTCCACTGTCTATATATTTATAACTAGATATACAGTATAAACTATTCATTGTGAACAATATACGTGAACATTTATAATATCTTTAATAATGTGCAATTTGAAACAATTGATTTCTAGTTCAACTCACAGTACAAGGAGAAGTTCCTATATTCCAGAAAACGTCACTGAAAATTTCCTTTGAATATTAACAGTAAGTCTATCATAATAATGAACAATACCGTATTCTTCTATTTGGGGCGATACATTACAAATTAGAACTGTCCTCAAGATAATAGATTTTCTTAAAGTTGAATACTCCTCAGTTATTTTTTTATTAACATGGTTTGATTTCGGCTTCAGATACAAGTACTCACTTACATACAGTACTTTACTGTTTCATACAGCTATGAACAAAATAATAATATTCATTGTGTTGAGTACGCAATTGAGACTTAATCAGAATTTTATCACCTCATAGAAATTTTAATCGTCTTTGACGCAGTCTCTAATCACTTGCAAACTCCTCTGCTATTTGGTCGTATTTGATAAATGTTAAATGTTTCAAGTTAATAGCCCATAACTATTGCCAAATGTATTGAACAGTCCTTCCCATTTGACTACTCTCTGATTACAGTTCAAGGGTAATAATTCTAATAAGAAGTTTGGAGTCAATATTATTGAAACTCGAAAGCTAACCGCTCACGGATGAGAGCTATTATGCAAACTAGGAATGTGATAAATCAAAACTGAAAATATAAGTTGCGTTGACTTGGAATGCTCGATTAACTAATTTCAGAGATTTATAGGCAGTCGGCTCCCGGGTCAGATCACAAATCATTGATCTACTGAAATAATAACCGTTATAGAGTCATTTAATGTCAAGCAATGTTTTTGGCAAGATTATTCTTATTAACTCCGATTAGGTCACTCTTCCATTTGATTTGAAATACACCATAATTGAGAGATGCATGAACAATTCCAGCAACCAGCTAATTCAATAATATGATACATTCACTCTCTTCAATATGTGATATCATTCCAAAGGAGTAATCAATTCTAATAACTTGATACTTCTCGAATTACTACTCTGATTATACGCTCCAGTATAGTATAGATAGTAATTTATTTCTTATTCTGGTCTCATTACATTTTTCGAATGGGATACGACACTTCCATAGGGATGAATGTTTTTATTTTGTTTTACAATAATTCTGATAGTGAATGTTTTTGTGATTTTTCTGGCTTCAAATTTATCAAGTTTTTTAATATTTTTCAATTTATTAATGCATTTTTAAGTGTAATAACAATTTGTTTCATCTTTCTGATCAACCGAGATACAAATTTTTTAGTATAATGTATATTTGGACTGTAAATTTATTTGATCTTTATAAAAGTGTTTTCATAACCTCATTTGAACTATTTTTATCAAAATTAGGGAGAGGAACAGTTTTGGGTTTATCCTGTTGATTCTCTCCCAATCATTAATTTGATGTTGTGATTAAGGAATGTAATAAATGTAATGTAATAATGAACAAAAGGAATCAAGACAACATGGAAATGAAAAAATCTTGTATCTAAAGAGTAATTCTTGTAATATTATCAAGGATAATAATCAAACACGAGAAGTTTCAAGGAGCCTTCACAATTATTATTCTACAATGCGTATTCTAATCAACGGAAATTACTATTATCTGAGACTATATGGAAGGAAATTCAATAGCAGTAGTGGAGATAAACCAATTTTCCAATTTCAAACGGTTTATAATGTAAAACATTCGCTACTACTACTAGTGTACTTGAGTTCCCATTTTCATGTTTTACATGCTAGTAATTTCAATGAGAGGAACAATAGAGGCCTTCTCCATTCAATAACAAGCAGGATATGATATCCCTCAACTTCACTTTAATTAAGCTCTTACTATAGGATACTCTACGGATATTATAAACTTATCTAAGTTGCATTATATTTTTCTAATAGGTTACGGTACTTGCCAATTAATTAATAATATTCCCATGTCATGAATATTAGTCTACAGGACGGGTAGCGAATAAAGTATGGAGCCAATAACGTACATTGGAAACAATCTCTTAACAAGTAGCCAATGTCGATCTGTACATTAGAAATTGCTAATTTGTTTTCACTCATCAATATTCTCTCCATGAGCCGGAATTGAAACGAGATACCTTACTTGAAAAATTCTACTCCTGCAAAAAAGCTTGTTCTAATCACAGCAGCATGTTAATCAAACCATGAATATTTTTAAAATAATTTCAATTTTGTCTATTTTCTACCACGATATTTCTAATATGGGAACAGTGTTGATATGCTATTTAAATTCCAGATACTATGAAAAGAAGGGAATGAACGGTGAACAGGTCTGGATGTTTGAAACCTCTATTCAACTTTATATGATGAGACCTTTCACTTTCTAATCCACTGTCTTTATTCCGAGATATCAAAAATTGTATTCTTTCGAGAAAACTATAAAAGAAAAATGATCTACCACAAATAAACTTCAGTGAAAATATTATAAAACTATAAAAGAATATAATTCCTAGAGTGTATTTGTAGTGGATAATTATTTTCATAGTTTTCTCGGAAGAACACTATGTTTGATATCTCGGAGTGAAGACAGGGAATTCCGTGCGAAAAAATGTTCATCAGAAAATATAAGAATAATATAAGCAAGCTTATATTTGCTTAAAGCTGTCATCGGAAAATGCAAACACGTTCATGAGGTGACTCGTTATAGTATCTTACGTAACAAGGATGGGAAGGGGCCTTTTGCAGGCGAGAATGATGTTTTGAAGGCGAGAATGAAATTAATTCGAGTACTGCAAAAGACATTCACGTCCAAGTAACGCACACTATTTTTTGACATAATAATCTAAAGAAGAATAATTGAGAAATAGAAAACATTACCTGCTTGTGCTGACGTTACTAAATGCATTGTATAAACATAACCTAGTTTACAAATTCAAATCAAGAATTTTGTGGAAGTTGACAAAACTTACACCTGGAGCGCTGTAGGTGTTTTTTTGTAGCAGTTTTGCTGTTCCTATTTCGGAACTAGGAAACATACTCGACTGTGAAGGAAACATATGGTTTCATTATAGTAGAGTATGCTGTAATGAGAATCATATGTTTATTTTTTCTGCATACAGCTGTTTACCGGATAGATTTCATGCATGGAAAACAGCTGAAATTGAATGACTTATGACAAAAATATCTTTACTACTGTAAAAGAGTTGAGAGTTAACTCGTAAGAGTTAATCTCCCCAATCCCAAATCATTCTATCCTATTCTGCAATCCTGCAAAGATTAGGAAATACCGAACTATAGTGCTTCCTTCCTTCCATGTCTCTTGTCTCACTCATCGATTTCAGGTGATAGTTGACCTCAAACGAACACTACTTGCTATATCCTTTTTCCTCTCCTATATCTGAGCGCTGACCATCACTTATTCCGCTTTTCTCCAGAGAAAATAGCATCTGGATTATGTGTAGTTGTTGACTGTAATAATGGAGTGAATTGCGTGAATTTGATACAGTCAACTTTCATTGGTAGTATGCGCCATTGGTGGGGGGGGGGGAGTGACTGAGAGTGCACTGTGGGAGCCTTTAATGACGGATACTGTTAGGCCTAAGGACCCGGGGTCCAGGGGACCTTCTCGGACTACGAAAACGACAAGAGGAAGAAGAAGAAGAAGCGATGAGGGGACATCGAAGCTCTCAAAACTGGAGCGTGTCCACACGCATTCTCCTTCTTCTACGACTTCTTCTTCTTTTCCTTTTTCTTCTTTTCTTCTTCTTCTTTTTCTTTCTCTTCTTCTTCTTCTTCTTCTTCTTCTTCTTCTTCTTCTTCTTCTTCTTCTTCTTCTTCTTCTTGCTCTTCATATTTCCCATGGCCTTGCTCATAATGTTATGGACTGTACGGCTCATTACATTTCACTTGCCTAATATTCGAGTGTTGCAATTGCAACAATATTCACTATTCGTCTTATTTCTTGTTGAAGGACGTTACAATCATTAGTCGCCGATAGTATTTCAGAGAAAATAATGAAATATCATGATAACTATCAACAAAATGAATGTCTGTGCTGAAAATTTCGATGTTTGTTAAATTGATGCTTCGATATTTGTTCATTTCAAAATGAAAATTGTTTGAACTTATACCATAACCGCAAAAGACAAGGGAAAAATCACAGACAAAAACAGCTTGTTCTCAGTGGAAACTGAGCCCTTAACTTGAAGGAGGGCACACTCAAGGCTACAGGAATCATAGATTTTAAATTGAAAATATTATGGCGTTATATGGGGTCCTTACAATAGGTTTATAATATAAAACATACTGACGTTCTATAGTATTAATACAGGCTCTTCATTTATACAATAATAGTTTTCGATTACCAATAATATTTCGTTCCCCCATTTTCAATGTTTCCACTTTCTCTCAAATAATCTAATAAGGGTACATATGGAGGAATGAAAACAACTAGTTCACATCTTAAGCAACTCTGAGACTTGAAATTTATAGATGGAATTAAATAGAGAATGCATTAATTCAAATGCTAATTAATATATAATTAATATTAGGCGGTGGGACCTTCCCGCAAGGGACTCCCCACCAACAAAAGCCATACGAATTTACTATTTACTTATAATTATTATTTAACGAAAATCCTAAATAAATGCTGCAAATCACCCCGAAGCTACTGCAGACATTGACAACAGGGTTGACAGCTAGATGGCAACTAATTTTTGGATAACAGTTCTCATCGAAATTTCCATCTAGCTGTTAACCCTGTTGTCAATGTCTGCAGTAGCAGAGGTCTTCGGGGTGATTTGCAGCATTTATTTAGGACTTTCGTTAAATAATAATTATGACTTGAAATTTGTTTGTCTTGTCGCATATTGATAAGCAGCGCGACGTGACACGACGTGACGTAAGTCTGCTATCACATGTCATCATAGATTCTCACATTCAGGCGAAGCTATCACCTCTTGTGAGTCACAGGTGCTAGAAGACTCACGTCACGTCATGTCACGTCGCTTCGTGTCTCAATTTGCAACAAGCCTTATGTTTTATCCGTGAGGAAATGTTCAGAATAGCTGAACCAATAGCTATGATATAGCGCCTGGAGGAGTTTTTAATGGGAAAACAACAAACGCGTTAAATTGCAATCGTAGAAGTACCTTGGATTCAATTATTCCTGATAAATTCATGGAAAAACTGTATGATAACAAATTTCTATGAATTCTCCCTCATTCCCTGCAGTACCTAACATGAAGATTCAGTATTGTTTATGAGTTAAATGAGAAAGAATAACTTTATCATTAATTACTATCAACAGTAGAATGCTCGTCCCGTGACCGAGATATTCTCTACAAGTCTTCAATCAATTTCTCATGTGAACAAGTTTCCATTCTTCAGCAAACAGTTAACCAGACAATTGACCGTAGTTTTAGTACATATACTGCCTTCAATTTTGCTCCAGTAATTATGGTGTGAACCATATAATGCAGTGCAATCAGCCAACAATTATTATTTGACGGTCTATCCAATTAGACGAGTATCAAATACAGATATAAACTCAATGAAGTACTAGTAAGCTCAGAAAACGAACTGTTTCTTTGATTCAGTTCTTATTATCAATGTTACATAAACCTGACAGGAACGTCTCTTTCTTGTTTTCACATCAGACCATTCTAAAGTTGATGAGAGGAAGTATTCCCATGAATCTTTACAAAGTTGATTGATCTCATGAAAATGGATTACGTTACATTACGAACGGATTTTGAATGGAAGTTATTTATCGATGGACATCAACTATTTTTTTGTAATATTGATGATGATTAATGTTCACTTATGCATGATTAATGAGATATATCTTATATTAATAAGATTCAATCAGAAATTTGAAATTCAAACCCACAAATTTTTCAGCATCAGTTTAGAAAAGTTGAGATCGCCTCATCTAACTGTCCAATGTAATTAGTAAACTGAATAAAATGTACTGTAGGGTATTGATTGATGAAGAAATTGATTATATTTATCTTCATTCTACAGTTCAATGATTTTTAGTGAGCTGGATATCCTCTACACACTACAGTCACCTAGTCTTATGCATGTGTCGTTCCGTTCAAAAATTATATTTCAATCTTCCATTTTGTTTTCATTGTTCTCCTCTCAATCTCACTAGTCACCCCAAAACATAGATTTACGTCGGCATAAATTGAACAGACGAATGAAAATGTGTCTATTTGAAATAAGATATATTTTCCAAATGATTGATGAATCTTTTGATTAATAGAATAAATTATTCTCCAATAGAATATAATAATAATTGTTGGTTATATAATATTTATTGAAATACGCCAAATATTCAATGATCCAGACATAGTGAGTGAGATTAAAAGCAGAAGGTTGCGGTGGACGGGACACATTCTGAGGAAGGAAGAAAGCGCTCTGACAAGCAGTGAGCTACTGAGGAATAATCCTAAAGGAAGGAGACCAGCTGGAAGGCCAAAACTAGATGGTGGGACCAGGTCCGGAAAGATATTAGGAGGATGGGCCTAAAAGATGAGGACGCGGGTGACCGAAACTTTTGGAGAGGCTTAGTTGATGAGGCTAAGTACCGACTGGGGTACGAGTGGCTACCGCAATAAGTATAATATTCACTGAGAATAAAAATGTAAAGTAAAAGTTGGTTCAACTAATTCAATCAGCCATTTTAAAATTGTAGAACTATAAAGCTTGGAATTGTGGATATCATAGCCCATCAAGCAAACCATTCGAAAACATCAAATAATCTGGTGAAGAACTGGATAACATGATCATTGGCATTTCGAATAAGAACTATGTAGATAGTGTACTTATTGCTTTTACGAGTGGAGAATTTCATACCAACTTTTTCATACACCGCCCAATAATCAAGTCATAAATCAGCAGATCAGAAGATATCGGATCTTCAATCTAAATTACAAGGCGGATCAGGAGATTAGTACAAGGAAAACGTATCAAAAATATTCTGAAGGTGAGAATTTAAAAAGACTTTATCTTCTGTGGCCGCTAAAATATAAACCATTGTATGAATCTACAAGTTCCTGGATAATTGAATGGACTATTCCATTTCTGAAAGGTTGAATACTGAAAAATGGCCAGGGGATATAGAAAACTCAAAAATTAATTTTGTCTTCAGGATTAGGTTTAGTAAATTCTTGAGGCTTAGAGCACCTAAGCTTATAAGAGTTTTCATTATAAGAGTTTCATTAGCATACATTATTATTGATTTTATCACTAGCTTGACTCATAAGTACTTGATTATTGATAAAATTCAACATCCATAGATTATCATCTATCAACAGAATTGTATCATTTGTACTGCTGTTATTAGATTAAAAAACGTATTTCTTATTTTTAGAACTCGTGGCTGGAGCTCAAGGCTTCTTTTTCCAATCACGCCAAAAACTATCGTGATTTGATGATTATTTTATTTGTAAAAATACGGTATTTATTGTATTTGGCAATAAATTCATTATCCATTATTCATTTAGTAACATTGACGACTATTCTATAATATAGTGAATGAATCAAGAATTAGCTACTGAATTAATCTTATTCATATACTATTCTAGACCTCAATAATAACATTGACTTACTAGCGTATATATAATAAATATTTAAGATGAAATTTGAAATAACGTGTTTTTTAAGACCTGTCTCTATTCCAAAGTGTGATGTGTTAATCTTTTATCATTCATAAATTCAAATATAAAGAGCCATCGATATGAATTGGCCTTTAACAGACTTGTAGCCAATTGAAAGTATTCTCTCATTATTTATGCTTGTAGCTTTTATTGGCAAAGAGATTCTCGTTGCAGAGAGATGTCTTCCTCGCGGTAATACAAAATTTTACTCAAACACTCGAGTTTACAGGTTATATTGGGTAGAGGTTTATTATGAATAATTCTGGTAAAGATTTTGGTATCATATGATCAATGTATCCTCTGAATAGCGTACGAGATCTTCGAATAATTAGAATACAGTTAAAAATCAATTCAAAACTCCTATCCAGCAACACCTTTTCCCCTATGTTCTGGAGAGAGTTCAATTATACGAGAATACGACACACTTGTTACCAAATAAGAATCGCGTGATAAAAGATTGGCACTAGGTTCATCGACCAGAAAGAACATAGCAAACCAGGAATCTGGTCCAATTAAACGGTAGAGCCGAATCATGTCAAGTGCTTCCCCTCCCCCCCACCACCAGACTTCTCATGATAATGTAAATCCAAACAACAAATGCTGAAAAGCAACTTGTTTGCTTGCTTATTTCCAAAATTCAAAACAAGAGTTCAAATAAGATTATTTTCAAACTTTGATAACGGCGCAGGATTTCCAACAGGATAATCATTTAATTCTAATCATATAAATTAACAACTACGGAACTCCCCACATTTCCAAGTATAATAATAATAGTAGTACATCAACAGAATAAAAACTAATAGTTGACAACTATTGACAACTGAAATCAATGAATAAAAGGTTCATAATTATTATTAAACGAAAATCTCAATTAAATGTTGTAAATCACCCCGAACATTTACCCTGTTGTCAATATTCGCAGTAGCAGAAGTCTTCGGAGGTGATTCCGTTTAATAATAATCATCCATTAATTAGCATTTGAACAAATGCAACATTCATTCATTTTACAAAACACCATAGTCATAATAATTATAGTTATTATATGACATTGGAAGAAAAACTAGGCTGATCCTGATGAACTATTTCTCTCCAAAAATTTTGATAGAATGTTTATGTTATCCAAAGGTTAAGTTGATGAAATCACACACTGCTTCGTCACTTGATTTTCGGTCCAGGAATAATGATTTGAAAATTTTGAATTTTGAAGGTTAGCTTAATACTACTTGAATTACCATTACCTAATTGAAAATTTTTACGTAAATCTATTTCCATCAATAGAATCCAAGTACTTCAAATCATCATTCATTCATTATTAAAACTACTACATCATCCATTTATTACATTCCAAGTTCTTCGTTCTCTCGATGATTGCCAATTATTTTGTAGTTGAGAAATAATTCTTCTTTTTGTACCGTCAAACCGGCTTACTTGGGACAGTTTTCAACTTTGAATTGAAATTCAGTTCCATTATCATTTTAGTAGTTTATTTCTCCTGTGCTCAAAACTTAGGTCTTTAATTATACTTCAAATATATACATACAATTTCTTTATTATTCCAACCTGTTCTAAAAAAAATAAAAATATGGTGTCCCAAGTTACCCGCAGAGGTTGGGTAACTTGGGACACCAATATGATTTGCCTAAAATGAGACAATTGAGTGGTTGAAGGCTAGCTTGGGACATTAGATTTTGAATAATATGTTTCATATTCATAATAAAAATACATTAACTGTAAAATAATTGATAAAATAATTGTGTGTAATAATTGAGTGTTTACATGTTTGAGTGTTTTCTACACAATAGAAGTTATTAAAGGCTCAATTTCTAAGTTAGTGATAGTAGATTGTTATGACTGTTAAAAAAGTATCTTACTGTTAATTAGATGTTCAAAACGTTATTGAATATTTTCAATGATGTATTCCCAACAAATCCACAATGCCAGGAGTCGGAATGAATTGCACAGACAACTGGAAATTTGGAATTGGTGGGAAGGGGTAAAACTGTCCCAAGTTAGACTACTGTCCCAAGTTAGCCGATTTTACGGTAATTTACGTATCTGGAAGCATTGAAGATTGAAGAATTGGACTACAATATAAATTAGTCATATAACCATAACTATATAAATCAGCTGAAAGAACCATACAGACAAACCTAACAATCTGAGAGTAGCATAAATAAATGGAACTGCTATCAAACTGGATTCGCATAACACGATCCGAAGCTCAATTAAATCAGAAAAGTGGAGACCACGTCGGGAGCTTCTTTCTACAACTGTAGTGGGTCGTCATTATAGCTGTCCTTTCAAATAAACTCTAACCCACATTTCAATTTGGAATGGTGAAAATTGAATTTTCAGCCATGTTATTAATATCGACTCAACTGGTAATATTGATCGCCAACTGACAAGTGGTCGAATTCGAAACCAGTTGAGACTCCATGCCATAATGACAGCAATATTAAAAA
Organism: Nilaparvata lugens; assembly: GCF_014356525.2. Taxonomy (NCBI): domain Eukaryota; kingdom Metazoa; phylum Arthropoda; class Insecta; order Hemiptera; family Delphacidae; genus Nilaparvata; species Nilaparvata lugens. The sequence goes on along the minus strand of NC_052505.1, from coordinate 83,538,219 downwards.
ATGATTGATCGACATTTCAACGGAACTGTTTTGCATTTTTCGATTCGGAAGAAAAATTATGTTTACCGGCCTGGACAGATGTTTGGACGGGCTGCTGCTTGAGGCTGATTAATTGATTTCGGCTCTGTAGAGGACTGCTCTTAGCCGCTCGATGGCTTTTTAATTTTGTGAATTAGTGACCCTGTTATATTCGCTACAGTCCATGAGATCATAATCACAATATTAAGAATATTAACAGTCCTGTATAGAAAAAACAAATTCATATCTTGGGAGTGAGATAGCAATAATTATTACTTGATCCATATCTTGGTCGTAATCGTACCTACTAATAACTCGTATATTATAAATTTATTGATCTATTGATAAGAACAAAATCAGATCTTGATGGAGACAAATCATGACTTATAAAGGTGCGTACAGATATACGCGCCGCGAACATGAGCAATTCACTTTTAATCAGCTAATTATATCTGTATTTTTACAGAAACGGTGAGATACAGATAAAAAAGGTTGGCATCAGCTGATTAAAAGTGAATATTGCTCATGTTCGCGGCGCGTAAATCTGTACGCACCTTAACATTCAGCTAAATACAAGTAAAACCGATCGATGAGGTAATATGAAGATGAATCATTAATCAGGTCATGGATTCCATGATCTATCAGTTCTGTTAAATAAAATGAATTTATTCCATTTTTTTAAAGTAAATAATGGATTGATTCCATTCTTTTTGAGATAGTGAAAATAGCTCCAAGGTAACATTATAGTATATTTCAATTAGAATATTGGAAAAAAATGAGTTATGTGAAAAAATTGTTTGGCACTGAATGCACAGCACATGGAGGAGCGTTGAATGGCTTAGTTTTGTTAGTTCTAAGATTGTAATAACAGTACAACCTTGTTTACTACTTATCCGATAGCTACTTTCACAGATATTTGAAAAGCCTTATAGCTTAGAAGAAGCGAAAATATACGAAGTATACAATCTTCCTCTAGCCCCAAGAAAATGTTGCTCAGCCTAGCCCACATAGCAACAATTTATTTAGACAGTTCCAGTTGATAATGCTGTTCTTCTTGTGCCAATTTTGCATCAACATCACACTCCACCGTAGATTGTACTCCTCATCATAAAGTTATCTCCCAGATTATTCCAAAACCTGCAGGATACTAGAATCCACTCTATAAAATTAACATGAACGAAAAGTAATAAATTGCAATGTCTTCTTTATTGGACAAAAATATAGTTCAGATCTCCTCTTATATGGAAATTGAACCAGCTTGGAGGCTACCCTCGATTCCAACCTAAAACTTAGTTTGCAAAGTAGACATTGTGATTACTGAATTTCATAGAGGTGAAAACTTGTAAACTAAACTTTTTCCTTTAATATAATACAGGCTTCAACTTTGCTGAGTTTTATTTCAACTTTGCTAATACTATTTTTATTTCGAAGTATACGAATTTTTAGAGTGAAATACTCATGGAAATCCTGGATGAACATATTCAAATATTGCAGGAGAATAGCTTCTGAAAATCTTCACTGAGAACAGTTTGCATCTTGTCATATAGTTACTATGACAAGACTCCATTAACTAACTTTCAGCAAGGAGATTTATGACATTCTTCTCATGTCTCCATGTGTTTCCACTTCTCACTTGGATACTTAAACTGTAGGTTTTTGATGTATAATATTATACTATTGTTGGTTTCTCTCTCATTTTTTTCTAATTGTAGATCAGATAAGATCAATGATAATGCTAAACAACAAAAACACATTTGTAATTGTACGTAACATAATACTGGTATTCGACTGAGTCATTGTCAATATTTTACAACCGTTCCATAATTGAATAAAAACACAAATATGTTGTCAAATTCTACACTGTTTTATTTAGTGCACCTAAATGACATAATAATTAGGCGTACTAAATAAAACAGTGTAGAATTTGACAACATATTTGGGTTTTTATTCAAATAATACTGGTATTACTTGTAATACCTACCTACCTAGTTTCTCATCGATTTATGGTTACTGGATTCCTGTGTCAGAAATAGTCAATGTAATTCAATGACATCATTTAATAAGAATTTGATGAAGTTCATATTGCGAATCAAGAAAGACCTTCATGAATATTCTTAAGACTTTTACCACTTTATCGAGTGACAAGTGCAAAACCCGACTCCAGTCCAAAATATCAACTGATTGAATTTGTTCACTAATAGATAAAATTTCAAATGATTCTCATAGGATAGAGATGGATAATTTGAATGTTTTATTGACCGAGCGAAGTGAGGTCCAAGATTCAAGTCGACGGTTTGGAATTTCTCTTAATGTTTAAATGTTTGAATGTTTATATGTTGAGCATAGATTAATAGATTTCAATGAAATTTGACAGGTATGTTCCTTTTTTAGTTGCGCGTCGACGTATATACAAGGTTTTTGGAAATTTTGCATTTCAAGGATAATATAAAAGGAAAAAGGAGCCTCCTTCATACGCCAATATTAGAGTAAAAATCAGACTATAGAATTATTCATCATAAATCAGCTGACAAGTAATTACACAGATGTGTGGAGAAGCCAGTCTATTGCTGTATTTCCATAAGGTCAATAGTCTCAATCAGGTACTTGTGGATGAGAATACTGCGTGAGGTCTACTGTTCACAGAACTACTAGTTACAATGAATCACTATTAGCCTTATTCTATTTCACAACTAGTTTCGGCCATTATCAAGTGTCAAAACATCAATAATTCTTCGTATTCGAACTTTCAATAGGCTTATTTATATATATATATATATATATATATATATATATATATATATATATATTATATATATATATATATATTTATTTAATCATTTAGAATTACACATCTTACAGAAAAGTACCACAGGCTCACGCCCAAAACTGTTCCAATTCAAAATACTTGAATTTATTTGACTTTTATTGATCTTTTTATAATTTTTTATTTTATTTTTGGTTATAGGTGGGTGAGATGCGGATGTGGTTGTTTGGGCCAAGTTCGCTTCTCTGGCTGCTGGCGCTGCAGCTGATAATTAGCGCGCCTGCGCGTGCGGGCCTCACCATCACACGCCATCTCAAGGGCGATCTCTTCTCGCCTCCAGGTGAACTATTTTAAACTCAATACTTTATCATAAAAATACATATTATTTGGTGAATCAAAATTCAGTGTATGAATTGTAAAAATGCAATAAGTGAATTTCAAAATTCAGTGAATAAGAAGAATCGACCTTCATACTAAACTAGTAGTTCTGCGAACAGTAGACCTCGCTCATGAATACAACTTTCAATCTAATGAGAAGGGCTAGTACAATAAGTACAGAATATTGTGAAGATTTAGCTATGTCATCTATTACGTCCTTCATTGAAAGTGTTAGAGACACTGTTTGAAGGGACACTGGACTTATTAAGGAGGTACCTTTATATCAAATACATATAAATTTTACCTTTTAAATGTAAAAGACTAAGAAATTGTCAAAAAACCACATATTTATTGATACTTAGAAAGACTGGTTTCGGTGATTACACCATTGTCAATCTCTGATAGACTCTGATAAAGACCAAAACCGGTCTTTCTAAGTATCAATAAATATGTGTTTTTTTGACAATTTCTTAGTCTTTTTTATTCAATATGAATAATTGCCACAATATCAACTTCTTAACTACACAAAAAGAAAAACAAAATTAGCCTTTATACCTTTACATACAATTTTTTTTGTAGTATTGGACTCCAATACAATAAAGATTTTTTTTTAAATAATTTATCCAATTTATTTTATAAATCAATTAATAATTATAATAAGATGATTCAATTTAATTATTCTATCTAATCATAATAATCTATTTTATAATGATTATATTATTAGAATAAGATAAAACAATTAGTATCATCTGCAAAAAAAATTGGTAGGAACGAGATTTGAACCTGGGTCCCACAGTGTGAGAAGCCATGGTCCAACCAACCAATTTGGTCACAATGTGCTCGTAACAATGGAAGCGAAAAAGTATGTACATGAATTGCTGTATCTTTAAAGACACATATTTCTGGATAGAGGTTAATTTACGGTTTTTACAAATTTCAAAAAAAAACCAGAGGTCTTATCAAAAATCGTTACACATACGTTTCTGCGTCTTGTTTCAAAGAACTTGCATACCAAATTTCATCCAAATCGGACAATAACTGCGACTGTAACTGCGGTACAAACAAACAGACAAAAGCCGATCGAGTCGAAACTAAGAACTCAGCTTCGCTTCGGTCAAATATATACAAATACTAAAGTGATCCAATATTGTGACGTTGTTACAAAATCATTTCAATTTATCAAGATGGATTCCCATGGATTATCTATAAACGTGTCCAGTACAGTGGAAATAGATATATATTATAAGTTCTGAAGGGGCTATTCCCCCACTCTACTCAGCCAAGCTGGTATGAATTAGAACACATAACAATTACAAAATGGTATGAATACTATTAGAATACATTAAAATGATATTTCCGCCTTACTGGACACGTTCACATATACTGATATGTGGGGGACCAGCTATATACTCTCTTTAGCCCAATTTTTCAAAACCCTAAAAATATGATGACCCATTTATTTATTTACTTATTTATTTATTCATTCATTGTCACATTACATCAATTTTTTTGAGTTTCACTCATACGACTGGTGACAAATGTCAGTATTACTATATCTAAATTATTATATAATTTATATAATACAGTATATTGTCAAGTAAAAATAATAAGAAAATTAATCTACTCCATACAAAAACTTATCTGAATACTATTTATGAGTTTGAAAATCGTTTCCCAGTTATTCGTAACTCACGTAAAGCTGTAGGTCCACTCATCTCTTAACATCGTCCGTTTCATTCATCATTACCTACGCACAAGCCTAGAGCTAATGTGGGCATGGTCCTCAGCAAAAATATTTCTTCCCTAGTTTTTTCTGTCATTTTATAATTACATCAAAATAAGAACACATTACACAAACAAATATAATAAATAGACTATTATAATAACGTATTTCATTTGGGCTACCTACTTGATTTGTTAAGATGCGTACAGACTTACGCGTCGCGAAATGAGCAATTCACTTTTAATCAGCTGATGCCAAGCTTTTTATAACTGTATCCTACCGTTTCTGTAAAAATACAGATATAATCAGCTGATTAAAAGTGAATTGCTCATGTTCGCGGCGCGAATGTCTGTACGCACCTTTATAGTTGTAAAATAATCCCACAGTAGTCTTTTTCAAAAGAAAAAACTATTCTATATTAAACTTCTGTTTATTGGAAATAATAGTTTATTTTAATAAAAAATTGGAAATTGATTGAACATTCAAAACTAGTTGTTATTGTATTTTATATAAAAACGTTTTTCAAAAAAGGTATTAAAAGATTATTCTTTAACTAACAAATTTATAATTTCATGAATTTGAATTTATGTGATTTTGTGGTGTTTTTGTGTAGAATGCGGAGAGGCAACTTGCGCAAGTGTGAGTGCCGGAACGGCGGGCGCCGGCCTAGGCCTGAGTGACGGGTGGGGCGACTCGACCAATGCAAGATGCACGTGTCAGTGTCGCGACGCTCTGCCCGTGTTTCGCGACGATCTGCGTGTCTGCGTCGATGACATACAAGGTCAGTTCATCATTATTTATTCACATCAATATTGTTCAAAATAATAATATTCATCATTATTAAAATTTGGAATAAGTTTGTTTTAAATTCTGATCACAGTTTTTCAAATTTGTCAATATTTGACATTTTCAAAAGTTTAGTAGAATTAATTTTGTTATTCAATCTGGTTTTCAATATTCATAAATTCTGAATTCAAAATTCTTCTTTGCCCATTATGAACGATTTTCTACGTAGGTTGAAGAAGGTTGAATATTCTTGATATTGTGTTATGTATCTTATGTACACTGTATTTTTTTTTTAATTTTACGAGCTTATACATTATACATTAATTTACGAGCTTATGCAGGCAGAATAAAGAATTTGAATTCGAAGTATGGTTTTAATGGAAGTTAATTTATTGATTGATCAAATGGAATAATTGTCAATATCAATATTGGATTGACCTGATTATATTCTTCTATGAATGCTGAGAGATCAGAGAGTTTAAAGGTTGAAGATTCAATTCAAAAAGTTCTTTATTCCACATAAAAAACAAAACAATATGATTCACAATCTGCTGTCAGTTCTACATACTCTTACAAGAACTCATACATAAGAATTATATTTTTGTACAATAAATAAATCAAATTAAATAGTCGAAATTAAATCAAATGCCTAAGAATATTAATAAAGGCAATTCTTCCCTTGCCGTTATGAAAAATGATCCCCAGACGGTAGTGTTCACGAGCATCTCAAGTCTACTATTCAAATATCTGAGCCAGCTGGTGACAGGACAATAACGCACGATGTCTGCTATCTCTTCATAGTGAATGATTTAATATAATCAACAGTTGCCAACAGTTTGCAATTGAATAATCACATTTTCTCGAATTTCGAGCTTATTTTCAATTTTAGGTGAAAATGTTACTGAATATTAATTGTAGACATTTTCATGCTCAATTTTCTACACTTGAAATATTTTGTTTAAATTGTATCTGAAGCCTGATAATTGAAAATCTAAAATCAAACTTCGCATAGATAAGGCGGAGCTCCTGAAATTTTTACAGATATCGGACTTGTGGAAGTTGATAGAGCTTATCAATGACTATTCTAGGTATAAATTTGATCGAAATCGTTGGAGCCGTTTTCGAGAAAATCGTGAAATACCCTGCTTTTGACAACATTTCTGCAGTTTTAGCCGCCATCTTGAATTGAATTTGATCGAAATTGTTCGTGTCGGATCCTTATTTTGTATGGACCATAACTTCCAAATTTCAAGTCATTCCGTTAATTGGGAGATGAGATATCGTGTACAGACACACATACACCCATAAACACACACACACACACACACAACACACACACACCACACACACACACACACACACACAACACACACACACCACACACACACACACACACACCACACACACCACACACACACACACACACACACCACACACACACACACACACACACCACACAACACACACCACACACACACACCACACACAACACACACACACACACACACACACACCACACACACACACACACACACCACACACACACACACACACACACACACACACACACACACACCACACACACACACCACACACACACACACAACACACACACACACACACACACACACACACACACACACCACACACACACACAAACACACCACACACACACCACACCACACACACACACACACACACACACACACACCACACACACACACACACCACACACACACACACCACACACCACACACCACACAACACACAACACACACACACACACACACACACACACACACACACACACACACACACACACACACACACACACACACATACAGACCAATATTCAAAAAACACTTTTTGGACTCAGGGGACCTTGGAACGTATAGGAATTTAGAAATTGGGGTTTCTCAAGCTTTTTCGGAAATCAATACTTTCCTTACCTATGGTAATAGGGCAAGGAAAGTAATAAAATGAATGATTGTATAAATTAATATGATTCTTTAATCTCACTTTTCCTTGAGCAAAGTACGCAAATACCTGACCAAACAACTTCAGAGTTCATGAACCATAAAATTTCCCCTCTGAATACCTGTTTCACCTTGAATAATATTGTAGTTAATCCTGTATCACCCGTCCTCCTCATAACATATGACAAAAATACTCCAGTTAGTAGGTTTACAAGTCTTATGATTTATATTTGCGATCGAAGTGTATCCTGTCCCCTTTTAATAGAAGGTTATGAGTAGAAGGAAACTATTACCGGTGGGAGTCAGACGAGACTATAACCGGTGGATTGGGACCCGTTAAGTGATTTTTCAGAGAGCCCGTCACGCCAGGACGCAGAGAGCATCTTCAGAGCATCACTGACCCAGCGACCTCTGATCTCAGCAGTTTCACCCATAACGACATGCGCAGAACACTGGTCATGACCACGGTCGTCTCCCAACCACCCCCACACCATTCACCTACCCGGTAGAAGGTCGCACAGCAAGTTCTTCAGCTTTGCCACCAGTATCAACTGTGAGATTGAGGAGATATTATAGATAATAGGAGGAGGATTTGGAGAACTTATGAGTTATAGGTGATTATAGAAGAATATAGGATCACTTCACTTAAGATAAAGAAAGGAAAAAGAAAAAAGATGTTGTCGAATTCCACTATAACATTTTTATTCACCAAAACTAGTTTTCGTTGCCTATGTTTCGTTTTCTTTTTCCTTTCTTTATCTTAATATGGAGAAGTTCCACAATATCTCTGATAAAAGTGTTAAATTCACTTCACTTATATGGGATACTTCATTAAAATTAATAAAAACAATATGAAACCTTGTAGTAACATTTATAACATTTAAAACATAGTAACATTTAGAATAAATGGTAATACAAGTTTTTATTAAGAATGTAGGAGGATGTAGGAGATAAGAGGAGATATTGATTGATTGATTGAGTACTTTATTTATGTAGATTACAATATATACTGGCTCATACACTTATATACGATAGCTCACAATACAGCAAAATTAAAGATGAAATTACATAATATAGACTAAGAAAATAATTATTGAACTGTATATGATATGAAAAAGCAATTTGTAATATAATAACACTATAGATAATTATATTGTTATGCATCTACATAAATTGGCGGAGCTTTGGACATATTAATGTCCATTCTTCGGAAAGAATATTAAAATATCCTCCCCACTAACTCTCTACCAAATATAGATATAGGAGGGAGAGAATGATAAGATGGAGAAGGAGGAGAAATTAAAAAGGGGGAGAAAGAGGTGGATAAGAAGGAAGAGAAGGAGAAGATGAAGAAAAAGGGAGAAGAAGGAGAAGAAGGAAAAGAAGGAGAAAAGGGAGGAGAAGGAGAAGATCAGAGTTCTTTATTTATGTATCTTACAATAATTACTGGGTATTACACAACTTAACATTAAATGAGGGTAATCAACGAATTTTACAAAGTATATAACAATCAATCAATGAGAATAAAGATTGAATGCAATTATTCATATAAATTACATAATACAATATTGTGATGTAACTTCATAAACGACGGTATTTCAACAAATAATTGTCGATTTTCTAAAAAAATATCCTTCTCATCAACTCACGACCGAGATGGAGGAATGGAGAAGGAGGAGAAGAAGAAGAAAAAGAAGAAGAAGAAGAAGAAGAAGAGGAGACAAAGGAGTAGAAGGAGAAGGAGGATAAGAAGAATAATAAGGAGGAGAAGACAGAATGGGAAGAAGGAGAAGAGAGAATGAGAAGGACTATCATTTCCCATAGGAAAAGAATAATATGGATTCCAGTAAAACAGGAGAGAAAAGAGGAAGAATGAGTAGAGGGAAAGTGGAAGGAATTAGAGAGGGATAACAGTGGCTAAAAAGAGAGAAATAGCAAGGTGAAGAAGGAAGACCAGAGAATGGAAAAAAGAAGAGAAAACGAACAGCGATGCAGAAGTTAAAAATGAAAAGATGAGAAAGAACAAGTGAGAGATAGACGAGAAGGATAACACAATAAGAGAAAACAAAAAGGAGGAGAAATAAGAGGAGAGGCACTTGCAGGTGGCGGAAGCAATGCTTTCTGAAAGAGTGAATAATAGGAAGAGAGAGAGAGACAGAGAGAGAGATAAATTAGGAAGAAAAGTAATTGAAATATAAAAATCAAGTTTGAGTAGTCGTGACAGAGAAATGATAATAAGATTGATTGGGAATGAGAGAATCGGAGGAAGAGGTGGAAAAAAAAGATTCATAAGAAGTAAGAGAAGAAAATTGAGTAATAAATGAAGAAGAAAGAAGATAAGATGTGGAAGATAAGTATGATAAGAGAAAGGAATTGGCGGAAGAGATTGAGGAGTTGATGAAGACGAAAAATAAGAGCAACAAGACTATTATCAAAAGAGCAAAGAAAGAGCAAGATTATTAAGAGTAGATTGTGGGAAGGAGGAAGAGAAAAACGCAAGATGAAGAAGAAAAAGATTTGGATGAGGCGGAAGAAGTAAAGTACATTAAGAAGAAATTGAAGAACTTTTCGACAATTGATTGCCTCTACCTTGGATAAATCCATGTAATTAATTTGAAATGATTTAACCCCTAATTAAAATTTCAAGAAGAAGCGACTGGAATCATCTGAAAGCTGAATTGAATACGAAACGATGTTCTATGCAAATCATCAACTATATAAGGATTGAAAAGATTTTTCAAAATTAATTTATTTAATATATGAAGTGATGTGAAAAGTAGGAACTCGTAGAATATCAAGGATGCTTCATGACTGGAGGCAGAGTTATGTTTGAATTATAGTAGGCCATAATTAGTCATATCATATTTATCTTATTCTACTTTCTTATTCAGTCTTCGTATTTTGATTTTAGAAAATTACTTCAGCAAGAAATATTCATTTATGAAAGTTAATCGGTATGATTTAAGGGATGAGAGGTATGTTGTACCATTTACTTAGAAAATTTAGCCCAAAACACCTTAATCAATATTGTACCAAAAACGTTCAATGATATATTGTGCTGAGTTTGCTGACATGTGCTTACTGAAAAGAAATTTAAAAATTTTGTAGAACAATTACACTTTAGATGTAATTCAATGACTAAAATGTATTGTATTGTAAGCCATTTCGTTCTACTTTATTGTGTGTAAGTTCAGGTTGACTATTCATTATAAAACTTTTGAGTTTTTTTAAAAGCTGAGCCTACAGTTAATTAGTTTATATCATGATAATATCAACTAAATCGAATTAAGTTAAGTGAATAAATAACCTGTAAAACTAACGTTCACTGAGATATACTTATATATGAATTCACATGTTTTTGTGTCATGTCTTTGACGTTCGCTTATTTATTCAATAAACGTTATTTCTATTCTATTCTATTCATATCAAAATCATCCCAGAAATAAGAAGCTCAGATAAAAGATCCAATAGATAGAAACTTGAACTTGAGGTTTTAATTGGCTGAAAAACATGTGAGTGACGCAAAGAAATCTACATAGAAAGAAACATTTTTGAAATGATCAAGTTATTAATATTTGGAAATCAATCAGTTCTGGAGTGGTACTCCTTACATAATTTTTCCTGTTCATTCCTGTTTCTATCAGTGCATGAGACCTAAGTAATAAAATGGGGAATAAGCGGTAAAATTAATAGGATCAATTAGAACATCGATCACATTTTAATATGTTATGATTAGAGGTTATGAAGCTTGCTCCAGAAAATCAAATTTTCAATAGTTTCAAGAACCATGTATGCTGGTTTGGCTGGGAAAAACGATTATGTATATACAATACTGAATCCATAAGCGATGCATTCTAGGTGTTGCCCATTTCTGAATTCAACTTACTGCACGGAGAACCTAATGCCTCTAGCTGATTCACATGATGAAGGATAGATTTCAGAGATGAGAAAAGGCAAGGAAAGATAGCACCTACAGAAACAAGTTGTGAACAATCTCATTTGAATAGACACAATATTTATCCGGCAGGATATTTCTCTGGCGTGAAATTGAAAAGTAGAAAACTTGTTATGAAAATCAGAGGAGCGTGTGAATTGTGTGTCCAAACGGCAAAATAACACTGACGAAGGTCGGGTCAGGTTCAAAAGGCGTTTATTTTTTTTCAAGCCGAATTATTACGTTAAAGCGTGAGTCACATTACGAATTTGGATACGATTTTTTATGATAATGTGCAGAGAGTGAATCTTCACAGTCGTCGAGATCGATTAATAAAACTGTGATACTAAGTTACTATATGGGATTTAAGATGAGTTTCTCCTGTTATGTTTTGTTAATGTGTGTCAAGATAATCAACATTTTAGGATTTTGAGTATCTTTCCATGGACTGAGCTTGAAAGCAAGATATAACAATAATTTTAATGAATGAAAAATAATTTCAATGAGTGTTTTCGATCACCTGGACGTTTATAATTACAATCATATCATTATACAAATGCCGAGTCAAATCCTATTGGAGTAAATAAAAAATAAAAATCTGGTATGGCGCACTCACACAACTTTCCTTGCCGTTATGAAAATTTATCACCTGACGCTAGTGTACTCGGGCATCTCAAGTCTACTATTAAAATATATAAGACAGCTGGTGAAAGGTCAATAACGCTGGAGACACACTAGGTCTGCTATCTCTTCGTAGTGAATAATTTAATAGAACCAACAGTTGCCAACAGTTTGCAATTTAATAATCACATTTTCTCGGATTTCAAGCTTATTTTCAATTCTAGGTGGAAATGTTACTGAACATTAATTGCAGAGATTTTCATGCTCAATCTTTTCCACTTGAAATTTTTTGTTTAAATTGTATATGAAGGCTGATAATTGAGAATCTAAAATCAAACTTTGCATAGATGGGGCAAACCTCCTGAAATTTTTACAGATATAGGACTTGTTGCAGTTGATAGAGCTTATCAATGACTATCTCAGGTATGAATTTGATCAAAATCGTCGAAGCCGTTTTCGAGAAAATCGCGAGAAACCCTGTTTTTGACAACATTTTCGCCATTTTAGCCGCCATCTTGGATTGCATTTTATCGAAATTGTTCGTGTCGGATCCTTATAGTGTAAGGACCTTACGTTCCAAATTTCAAGTCATTCCGTTAACTGGGAAATGATAATCGTGTACACAGACGCACATACATTCAAACACACACACACACACACACACACAATACCCAAAAACCACTTTTTCGGACTCAGGGGACCTTGAAACGTATAAAAATTTAGAAATTGGGGTACCTTAATTTTTTTCGGAAAGCAATACTTTTCTTACCTATGGTAATAGGGCAAGGAAAGTAAAATCTGAGTACTCTTTTGACTTATTATTTCACAACATGTTTCGGCTACTGATGCCATTTTCAAGTCAAAATAATACAAAAGGTTAATCAGATTTTCATTTTTTATTCATATTTAAAGTAGTCCTTGATGAAAAAGACAATAGAATGGCGAATCTTATTGGTAATATATATCTTTGGGAAGTTTCATGAAAATTACAAAAAAAGCAATTTTCGTACTCTCACTGAGTGAAATTCCTGATAAACTTCGAAAATAGGATGATATTTCCCAGTCTAATCTTTCCCCTCAACTATATTGAAATCCTTATAATCTAGTCAGAGTCAAATCAAGCTACAGACATTCAACTACTATTGAAATAGGCTAACATTCTTTAAGTGTCTTCGAAAAATATTAAACATAGAAGAAGAAAAAACCTGCACAGCTTGAATTAATTAATCTATTTTTAATTGAAGATTTGTTAGTTTTTTGAAGTGTAAATTGTTCTTATAATAAGTGATAGTAGCTTAACCTACAATTTAATATGGACTGTAGTAAAGATTTGAGAAAGGACAGTTTTGGATTTAAGCCTGTTGTGTTTCTCACATAAGAGTGTAATAATATTGTACATGACTGAATAAATAAATAAACTGGAAAAACATGTTGACCGAATGCTAGATACTGTACTAGAATTCCAAAAGCTGTCATGGAATATAGACCTTATTGGTAGAAGGGATATTAGCAAACTTCTAAAAAGATGGTGAGATAAGTATCCTTTGAAACCGGAACCGGCGTGTACGCCTAATTCTGGAACGAAGAAAAAGAAGGAAGAGGAAAATAAATTATTGTTATCAAAGACAAATATTTCTATGAACTTTTTCAAGTTGATAAGAATAATTCCTGGACCACTGAACAATTCTCCCTTGCAAGTAATTTCTCTTTATTTATGTGTACCGGAAGTGATTAACAAGCAGACCACATACATCAAAATTTTTATCAAAATGGAACTACATGCCATAGTCCAGATACTGCAGCCACTGTTTGTATCCAAGCCAAACGTGTCATTGTTTGCGCATCACCCTACTCGGCATTCCTAATAGATTATTTCAATCAAGAGCCCAGTTTATGCAAATAAATAATGATTAATGCAGCGTGTCCAGTCCTTTACAGGTTATGCCTCTAGACTAGAATGCCTTTTAAGAGGTAACAGCTCTGAGCGCCCTGTCTCTCCACTTGATAAGCAGTAGCGCGGATACAAACCATAATATGGCTGAGGCAGTAGTAAATTCATGCAAAGGCCGAATCAGTCCTCCATTCCCGTGTACTACTGTATATGCAAGAAGAATAGATACCGGTGTCAGAGAATTTAATCTTCTTCCCTAATAATTTATGTATGTCAGAAGTTGGAGAGGCCTCAGCTGGCAGAGTTCAGGTTTGGACTACCTTAGAGGGGAAGGATGGTTAGGTTAGGTGGTTTAGATAAGTAAATATATATTTATTAATCATATATGGGTCGACTGCAGAAGCGCCATGTATGTCACGGAAGTGGCCAGGTACATCTTGTAGCTACACTTTACTCGACCGCATGTCCAATAAACATCATAAATATTCATAAGACAATTACCCAACCTGATCTGGCCTCATCAGCGCTAAGTACCCATGGCCCATGCAGTTGTTTACATTCAGCATACTCGATTAACATCATTGTTAATTATAGTATAGCCTATTATAAGTAGTAAATCTCATTAGTTGATTGAATTGGAGTAGTACCTTTATCAGCAAAGTAGGTACTGTAGTTCACTTGAATAAAATTAATAGATTATAGGCTAATTTTCATTGGCTAAGAAACAAAACATATACATTTACAGAATATAATAACTACACTTACTATTGAGAAAAGTGAAAGAAAAAAAACAATTTTGACTTTCAGAACACATATTGTGATTGTGAACTTATTCTGTATAACTTCTGATAAAACTTTTTCGCCACACTGCACAGAAAGCAGCTGTTTTCCAGTCACTCAGTAGATCTGAAAGACATTGTTTGCAGACGACTCTCGTCTCACGTCAGAACAGGTTTCTTTCCGGCCTAGGCCGGAAAGAGTACCCTTTCCAGCCGCTAAAATGGAACTAAGAAAGGTGATCAAAAAACTTTTCATTATTTGTGTTCATTATTCAATAATTAAAACATTTATAATAATATCATCTTATTGTCATTTGAAAGAATAAAAAAGTATAAACTCAACCTCCCACATAATTGAACATCATCTTTTAGGTTATTTAGACAAATCAGAATAAAAAATAAGAATACTTGGACTAATTTCCTGATATTCAGATTACCTCAGATTTGCTAGAGCTATCACCTTCCACTTCTGCTTTCGGAAGTGCTTAGTAAACAATTAGTCTCATATATATATTGTTTATTTTTGTGTATGGCGAAAAATAGCGTTCGCACCTCGGCCTACGGCCTCGGACTTGAAAACCGATTTTGAGCCGGAAAAATCTCATTTTCTGCTCTAGGTGCGAAATATACTATTATTGCAAAATGAGATGCAATGAATGTGAGCTCATCTATAAGTACAAACAAAGGTAAATGTACAATGCGTATTATAGGATACAAATTACCAATGAAAATGTAGTCTATATAATCTGTTCCATAAGAGTTCATTAGAATATCAGACATTTAGAAGAGCTATTGAACATTGATAGATATTATGCTTTCGAGTAAGTATGTGAAAAGCTTGATGACTGCTGTTTTGAACAATTATTGGAAAATCAGACATTTTTCATATTAGATCAGTGTACAGTAAGTCAAAGAAAAGGTAAACCAAAATCAACCATTTCTTTACCTATGTCTATATTTATGAAATCAAAGTCTTTTGCACACCATCACTGTCATTGCCATGACGGCAAAGGCAGCGAGTGAATTTTCAAGCCGTGGTTGAAATGGTGGCCGTCATGCGAATCTCAATGATGTAAACAAGGCACAAATTATTCCACTTTGTCAAGAGTCACTCGTAAGTCTTACTGATATACAAGCTGGATCAAATATCCCTATAAAAAGATAATTTCCCTATCCATTGTTGACAATAAAAATTGAATTCCAATTTTGTTGCATTAAAAATAGAACATTCCTTGAAAAAAATACCTTATGGAAAGCATATCCATTGATTTTGAAGATATCGTAGTCAACAATCTGTAGAGGAATAATTTCAACTTGTAAATTTTAATTTTATCCTACTCAAAATAGAAAATCCTTTGGGGAAAAATCACCTCATAAGAAGCATCCATTGATTTTAAAGATATCACAGTCAACAACATGTAAAGAAATAGTTTCAACATGTAAATTTTATCCCATTCTTGGCAAACAGTCTGCGCCTGTTCTCTATATGCAATCGCAAATAACATGTAATAAATAAAATAAGACTTCTCTCAGCAAAGATAGCATCTGTATATGTATTCTAACTTGTAAGCTATTAGAAAAGTGAATGAATATTTGTTGCATTCCAACTAAGAGGATACCAGAGTTATTCATGTCTTCCCAATGAAATATAGCTGTATTAAAATAAGGACTGACCTATCCTTAGCTCTACTATCTCCCAATAAAGGATGTTCCTGTCAAGGAGCAGTTACAAACAGCTTCCAACCGAGCAGACAGCCACTCTATGAATTTGTCAACTCCTCAACTGATATCGTATCTTGTAAAAATTTATGTGACATCATTATACCATTTGACAATAATAAATTTTAATGGTTCATTCTAAAGAAATTGCAAGAAAGTCTCAATTTCACATAAATCTATGAATGTTCAAATAAATACATGAATAACTATTTTCTTATTCCCAACAAACTAAGTTTTCTTCATTTTATTTTATGGTGGTTATTAAAAAATATGAATTATCGTTCTATTATAATTCCATAATACCAGATATACATATATTCAATGTTGAGCTTTTATACCGTAGAGAAAATATATCATAAGAAGATATCCCATAGTATAGGTCGTTTATGTTTCAAATTTCAAGCGATTTTTTTTTGTTAACTCAAGCCGATCACTGTTGTCTACTGTCTATTTTTACTGTTTTGGCCGGTGAGAGTGTAAGAACGGCACAGTATCATGGTAGAGAGACTACCAGCGTCACATGACAAAGAACTACCATGAATAAGTTAACAGTGAAATTTGGAACATAGACGCCCTATACCTTGAGATATATTCTCATACTATCATCTATCCTCCATTGTGATATCAATTTATTACTCCAACATTGGACAAGTATTTCAATTAATTCAACATACAGTGAGGAGTCTGTACGATAAGAAAAGATTTTCTGGCGGAATTAGTTCTACGTAAATATAATAATTTTTTTAATATAATATGTTTATATCTAATGTCTAACAGTAAATGAGTCAGATCCAAAGAAGATCAATTGAGTAAAATCAATTATTATTTATTTATTTGCTTATTATAGAACAAAGAAGACTACAGGCATTAAGCCAAAACAGTCTTTAATACAATCAAAATATATCAAACTATATAAATCTATATTAACTATATAAAGTTATATCATCATTCTGTATTATGTTATATCAACTATACAAAGCTATACCATTCAAAAAGCCAGTCAATTCACCTTCTTACATCAGCAAACTCCATTCTCTGTGTGAATAGAACATGGTCAATCTCTGTATGACACCAAAAAACACAATAATTTTCAACCCTTGGTAATAGTTATCAGTAGTTGCGATCCCAACAGACCACCTCATGCCTTCCATGGAAATCAATCGCATCAGATCAAGCAAGTCAAGCAAATTTCCCTTCAACTATAAACCCTACACCGAATAGATGCGGAGGAAGCATAAACGCTGATTTCAATTACTAACATGCTTCAAATTCGCAGTAACACAATCAATTTATCCTCGCACCTAGTAATTTCATGCACTGACGAATTGGGAATTAGGGTCTCCCAATCATTGTTTCTGAGAACAGCAAAGGAATCTGGTGGCGGGACCGTTTCCGATTATAGCAAACAGCGTATGATGAGGTGCTTCCCTCAAATTAATAGTGAGCCTAGTTTGTTAGAATGTTCGTTTTCGGCTATTAACAAATCAACTTCTGGGAGCACCTAACGACGATCATCCACGTTGTAATTCGCCCATAAAACAACAAATCCCGTTTGGCGTTGATGTCGTGCAACGATAACAGTTCGAGCAGTTGCTATCATCATCCAGTCAGCAGTCAGCAGGTCAGTCAATCGTACGGAATGAAAGCACGCATAGCATATTTATTCGATTGCCCACCATGCAAGTTACAACTTGCCACTTGCGACGGGTGCCGCAGCCAATATCCATAACACAACCTCCGCTTCACTGCATCTTATCTCCTGTTAATGGTTCCGACAACGTTCGATAATTACCGATCTCTGCTTGGCTCCAGCTACACACCCCATTCAGTAGCCAACAGTTTAGCAATTGATACTCTTTTATAATCGCTTTCTTGACTTCGATTTCCCCTTTGACCCACAACGCACAGATCCGCTATATACTCATTAATTGATAGAAAAAACTGCATGCCACAATTTTCATTCACCGTTCGAAAACCTGATGTGTGCATGAGTGAAGGATATTTGGTTGGGAGAAGTTAATTGGAAAACAAACTGAAATAGAAACATTATGGATGCGGTTATCAATATATGTGATGTTATTTATAATGCATCATTTACATGCTTGTGAGACGTGATACACTGATAAACTTATCCATGTTTTTATACTAGATCATGATATTTCGTTGGGAGATGTTAAATAGAAAAGTAAACTAAAATAGAAACAGTATGGATGCGGTTATCAATATAAGTGATATTTATAATGCATCATTTACATGCTTGACACACTGATATACTTATCCATGTTTGTATCCTACATCACGCTTCAGTGTTGGTTTAATTTAGAATAATTGCATGACGTTAATATAAAATTTCATTTACGAGCTCATATACAATTTCCTTCGATAGTGTGATTATTTTCCATGTTTCATATTGCATTTAACTAGTAAAAATGATCAAATAACGAAGTCCAGAATAGTGGATTGAGACATCAGTTCTTAACTATACTGAAGCTGTGATCAAATTATTATCAAATTACTGCTGTGAATTATTATCAAATCGCGTTTGATTAGATCCAATTCATTAAGTTATAACAGTACCGGTAAGCATTAAGTTTAATGTAGAAAAAGTTGGAAATCATATTCATTTGAATGAGCAGACGAAAAACTTGATATTTTCTTTGACCAAATTCAATATAAAGAACAGAGTTATTGTATTCACGAAATAATCTCGAAATCGAATTCCATATTTTGTATGCAACCAAATTAAAGTGGAGGCCAAATCGCAGCTTAACGTTTGTTCATATATCACTAGCCGTCAGGCTAGCTTCGCTCGCCATATCCGTCTAGCCTGGACCCCCGACTGGATCGTCCAAAAATGATACCAGCGGGCTCGCTTCGCTCGCCTGCATTTTTCATTTGAGCATACTTCATTCCATCAGAAAGTCAAAGTACTGAGAAAACGCAGAAAAGCTGAGAAAAACGTTGGAAAAACGCTAATTTTGGGCGTATCTTTAGCGTTATAGCAAATTCCTTCCAACACAACATTTTTACACCCTAGCTGAGCTTCTGTACCTACTAAATTTGAACAATTTCTGTTCATTTTTTCTCGATAAATCTGAGAAAAAGCAAAAAAACGCTAACTTTGGGCGTATCTTTGGCGTTATTTCAAATTCCTTCTAACACAACATTATTACACCCTAGCTTAGCTGCTGTACTAAATTTGAACAATTTCTATTCATTTGTTCTCGATAAATCTGGGGAAAAGCAAAAAATCGCTGGAAAAACGCAGATTTTGGGAGTATCTTTGGAAATTTTCCCAAATCCGTTCTTAGTGCGCCTTTTTGAATGGCCAACTGAACATACCTATCAAATTTGAACGTTTTTGGTCCGGTAGATTTCTAGTTCTGCGAGTGAGTGAGTCAGTCAGTCTGTCAGTCAGTGAGGGCCATTTCGCTTTTTTATAATAATATAGAATATAGATTTTAATGGTTGAAATTTGGTTGGATGGAAGTAGTAAAATAAATATCATGATTCATTAGTGCACATTCTATTATTACTCGATAAAGATTTTATTTCCAAGGTGGAAGAGCAAATTACTTGTTAATCCCAACTCCCTACTGCTATGCAATTGCACTGCAAACTTGTGATAGCAATTGCTAGTTCGATTCCTTGGCCGTTTAATTGCCATTTAATTGGATACTCCATGTAATTAACATCATAAATTAGAAGCATATTAATATTAAAGGGCGCAATGTATTATTAACGCAGGCGCTATGTGTTTGGATGATGATCTTACTCCATTTAACTGATCATAAACTTGATCTCTGCAACTAATTGCTTCTGAAGAAGGAGAAAAATGTTAAATTCGCACTTGGCTACATGGTTGCAATTTTCAGTTTACCTGCTCGACCAAACTGAGAACTCAATTTACATATCAAATCATATCTTGCTTGCGCAAAACATCAATTTCTCATCCGATGTGAGAGTAAGTTCTTAGGGTAAACATACGGTGTGGATGATTGATTGCTGTACATGAGTGTCTTCTGCGGTTTAGTTGACCATCAGCTTGTCCCCAGCATCATCATTTATTGCCGTGATAAACCGCTGTTATAACGTGCACGTGCATGGATGAATTAATTCAAAAGAAATTACTGCCAGACCCAAGTCATGTAATAGATTTGCGTGCTAGCCGAGATACGACCAACAGCACACACGAAAGTCAGACAACATGCTAGATTTATCGATAGTAATTAGTCGACCGGGAATCAATTTGTCTTAAGTGGCACACCCACCTATACATACCCATTACATACCCGCTAATTTTTCAGAAAAGTTTTTCCCAATCGACTTGAACAGTTATGATTTTTATGAAGTGTTTTATTATCTTGATTTTCCGCATACTTCATAAATTTTTCGGGGATAGGTGGCGTCACGGAGTAAGGAAACAACAGAGATATGTTGTTTTCTTTTTCTGTGGTGACGCCAAGGTACCCAATGAGATAAAAGTGTGGTCTTAATCCGTCATTAGCTGTAACAATACCAAATTAAAGAATGTATTATCATTATTAAGGGATATAGTCGGTACAAAAATAGGAAGAAAGATTAATGAAATAATAACGAATGAGTACAAATTCAATAGTAGTAATACTACCAAATAATAATACCATAATAATACCAATAATAATACCAAATGAAATATTGTAATAATACCAAATAAACTATTGTATCATTATTTATACGTAATAATACCGTATATATACCAAATAATACCAAATAAAATATTGTATCATTATTAAAATATAGCCAGTACAAAAATAGGAAGAAAGATTGTTAGAATAATAACCAATGAGTACAAAAGTCAATATTATTTCAATAGTAGCCTACTTTCATTAAGTCCATGAGTCCAATATAGTCAGTACAAAAATAGGGGAAAATATTGAAAAAATAGATGAAATGATAACAAATCTTAAGTGAATTTTAATTTTCTGATTTTTTTTTCATTTTTCATGTCACTATTTCAAAATTCTGCTTCATTGGTAATAGCTTCGATTCAAGTTCATGCAATAACGTGATGGGAAATGATATTTTGGAAAAAGATTCAGTGATTTCCTGTGAAAATAGAAATAATAAATAAATATAATAATATAATTTCTGGTTTGATAGAGCCTATTTTTAATTATTTTAATGGCGAATGTTTGAAATCAATCTAGACTGTTTACGAGGTTTCAAGAATGGAATTGATTCAATGAATCTGATGTGTTTGAGAAACCATAAACCGATACCAATCCGCACAATCATGACAATACAAAATTCAAGGGAAAATTGATCTTCAAATACAATGAAAGAAGATACAAATATCGTCCTACTCAATATTGGGAGTGCAAACGTCATAAATCCTTCCAGCAATCCATTCACTTCACAAAATAACCTTTCGATCACCTGATCTTTCCAACCCGAAAATTTCTATTCTTCAAATTATAATCACACATCAACTCACTAGAGATTCAATACAAACATAAATCCTCAAACGTCAGTAGTGGGTTTCTCAGACCTCTCCAAACATGACCCCTGAGCACCGTACCAAACTTAGATCATAACGATATTTGCCCTGTGCCGTACAAGGTAGAGGTTGAACTGGTTGAACTTTGATTGGTTCACTCCGAAATCGGCTCATCAATCTCTAGCAGAGCCAGTATACTACACTCATGCTTATTGGCAACGTGCAATTATCATTAAACGTGATATGTTGTGCACTTAGAGCTTGAACCACTAACCTCGTCGTGGGAAATCAGTTAAAGATCTGTAGCATGTTGGTTCTAATTTTTCAGTTATCAGTTTTCATCATCATTTTTATAACAACCAGTAAGTTTCAATATATTTTAACGCTCCTTTGTTTCAATTAATTTTCAAGTAGTTGCTTTAATTAATTATTGGAGTCTTCCTAACTTCTCAAGTTCTGATATAGCAGATGATCCTTCTTCTGATTTAAAAGATCCTTTTCAAGGATCTGATGTAGCATGTAGGTTCTAATTTTTTAGTGACAGTTTTCATCATCATTCTGGTAACAACCAGTATGTTTCAATCTATTTGAACGCTCCTTTGTTTCAATTAATTTTCAAGCAGTTGCATCAATTGATATTGAATGAAAAAGACTAAGAAATTGTCAAAAACCACAGATTTATTGATACTTAGAAAGACCGGTTTCGGTTATTACACCATTGTCAGTCAATCTCTGATAAACAATTTGAGTATATCTGATAAAGATGAGTTTATCGGAGATTGACAATGGTGTAATAAACGAAATCAGTCTTTCTAAGTATCAATAAATCTGTGGTTTTTGACAATTTCTCAGTCTTTTTCATTCAATATGAATAATTACCACAATATCAACTTCTCAACTACACAAAAAGCAGTAATCGATTGGCTTCTTCCTAATTTGTCAAGCTGGATCACCACATATGATCACTGGTTACCAGTGAACGTATCCGGTACAGTCGAAATATGATTTTAATGAGCTCTAATGGGACTATTCATACTCGCTCATCCAGGCTGAATGGGAATGATCCCATCAGAACTCATAGGGATAATATATTCACTTTACCGGACAAGTATACTGATACTGTATGTGGGAATTCAGC
Organism: Nilaparvata lugens; assembly: GCF_014356525.2. NCBI lineage: Eukaryota > Metazoa > Arthropoda > Insecta > Hemiptera > Delphacidae > Nilaparvata > Nilaparvata lugens. The sequence goes on along the minus strand of NC_052505.1, from coordinate 83,515,013 downwards.
TGAGGTTACACAGTAGCACAGTACACAATCATGGGGGAGAGACAAGGCCCAGCTTCAACAAATAAGAATTATAACCATTTTATACTATAAAAGTTGTTATAATCATTACATACTTGATAAGATTTTTTTAATTCCCTATTATTTTTGGTAGGTAGTCTTAAAATTGATAAACCTGGTGTGGCGCACTTTCCTTGCCGTTATGAAAATTGATCACCTGACGCTAGTGTTCACGAGCATCTCAAGTCTACTATTCAAAGATCTGAGACAGCTGGTGACAGGACATAACGCTGGATACACACTATAAGGTCTGCTTCAAGTCTGCTTTTTAGGTTTTAGGTCAAGTCAGGTTTTAGGTCTGCTATCTCTTCTTATAGTGAATGATTTTAGTTGCAGTTGCCAACAGTTTGCAATTGAATAATCACATTTTTTCGAATTTTGAGCTTATTTTCAATCTTAGGTGAAAATGTTACTTGGCATTAATTGTAGAAATTTTCATGCTCAATCTTTTCCACTTGGAACTATTTGTTCAAATTGTATCTGAAGCCTGATAATTGGGAATCTAAAATCAAACTTTGCATAGATGGGGTAGAGCTCCTGGAATTTTCACAGATATGGTACTTGTGACAGTTGATAGAACTAATAAATGACTATTTTAGGTATAAAGTTGATTTTCGATAAAATCGCGGAAAATCCTGTTTTTGACAAAATTTTCACCATTTTAGCCGCCATCTTGAATCGCATTTGATCGAAATTGTTCGTATCGGATCCTTATATTGTAAGGGCCTTACATTCCAAATTTCAAGTCATTCCGTTAATTGGGAGATGAGATATCGTGTTCACAGATACACACAGACCAATACCCAAAAACCACTTTTTGGACTCAGGGGACCTTAAAACGTATAGAAATTTACAAATTGGGGTACCTCAATTTTTTTCGGAAAGCAATACTTTCCTTACATATGGTAATAGGACAAGGAAAGTAAAAATACGTTTCACTGATAGCCTACCCATAGGGACTTTGATATTTTTGTGGGTTGGGTCTGTATAGTGAACCAAGATTATCAAGATTGAAAATAATTCTTCTTTGGTAGAAGATTATTCTCATTGCTGATCTAAGTCATATTATCAAATATGATATGTCTCAATATAAGAAAATACGGTTTACTGATAGCCTTTATTATTTTTGGGTCTGTAGTGAATCAAGAATATCACGCATTTTTAATCAGGTACGCATATTTTCTCACTAGAAACATTAGGGAATTCCATACTATTCCACTTATCAATTTGATTCGAAAAAAATTATTAGGCTATGTATTTAATTAATCAAAGATAAATGAAAGATATGTGATGACCTCATCCAGTTTCTGTCGAAATGTTATCAGAGTTGAGCTGGGGAAAATCTGAAATGAGATGGGACCAGTTCTGCCGCGTTTTTGTAACCAGTTTGCACCGTTGCAGGGTTTTTGAACTCGACAAGTAGTAATGAAATGACGTCTATGATGTCTCCTCTGCTCCTACCCCGCGGTCATGTTGGATTTGTAAACAATGCTAGTTGCAGAGCAGAGAAAACTACGAACAATGCAGAACTATTACGAAACGTGTTGAGTTGTCTGGTAGTTTGCTGGCAACGGAGCCGTAACAAAAATACCCAGTAATAAAATCGTGAGCTGTGATGAACATTTTGATGGCTGAGGGAAATGGCAGTGGCGGATACATATTTCTCAACAACCGGTGTTATGATATTAAGAGAATATCATCTTCCAACACAGGAGAGCACAATGAACAGATTCTAGTGATATTTCAGTGTGAAATCTTCAAATGAAGAATAAATCATTAGTGTTGATGTTGGTATTGGTACTAGAGCTTCAAATTGAATGTTTGAATGAGTTAGGCAGTGTGAAATCTTGAAATGAACAATAAACCATTAGTAGATGCTGAATCTTCAGATTGAATGTTCAAATGAGTATAGCCCCGCACACACAAATCGGTTTTTGTTCGTACGATATTTTGCCGTCCTTATGAATTTTATCAGATTAAACGGAGCTTGACAAACATCATCTGTTTGAAATCATCTGTTTAATCTTGTAGAATTTATAAGGACGGCAAAATAGCGTACGAACAAAAATCGATTTGTGGGTGCGGGGCTTTACTGTATTGCTTGTTTTATTGAGCGACAGCAAAGTCTGATTCCAATGTTTGAATACTGGATAAGATCAAATTCTTTTGGAATTAAGCAATAATAGATTAAGTTTCTGAGAATGTGTGGTTTACAAAGAGCGGTCAGGTGTTCCGAGTTCCGCGTTCTTGAAAACTGAATTCATGGAATAGAATGTTGATCATTAAATTGTGCTTTAGAGACTCTTATCGTATTAATAAATACTAGATCTACAGATTCCTAGCTCTCTATCTGATAGAGACTGATCTTGTTTTTCTTCAATTAGTCTGCACTTGAGAAATGCACCACAATGCTTATATTATCAGCTAGTAGGCAAAAAAGGTGTTGGCATATCATGCAAGCGGTGGCAATAATAGGAAATTTTGAAACATTGTAGGTTTATTTCAATATTTAGCCCTAAAGAGACACACTGGGGTTTCACACCCCAGGGATTTTTTTTCTGTTCTGCAGTTGACAATATCAAACAGATGGGAATTTATGCCCAGTCTAAATTAGGTTTGTAGTATTGTCAACTACTCTCTACCACTTCCAGTCAGTAATAGCATTCTACGAGGTCACCAGCTCATCTTGTTCTTCGTTTGGGATGTCTAACACCCCAGAGTGTCTTTTACGTAGGACTTTTATCAAACACTTTTATTACAAAGATTTACTTGTATTGTCACTACTTATGTGGTATGGGATGATGGATCAGATTGGAATAAATACTATGATTCTCTACAACTTGAGATTCAAAACAATAAAATGTATTGTATTAACAGTAGATGTATTGTACAGTAAAATTGTATTGTCACTACGAATGTGGTATGGGATGATGGATCAGATTGGAATGAATGCTATGATTCTCTACAACTTGAGATTCAAAACAATAAAATGAAGACACGTGAGTTTTTGATGAAGTTGTCATTGGCAATGATCTAGCCATTCGTTCGAACCGGATTAGGAGCTCCAACACTTAAAGTAGTGTAGTAGGCGGAACATACGTACTTCCAAAATTAGTATAAATATTGATAAGCAATGCTTCACTTTTGATTTCTGTATGCACTTGGAACAAAAATGATTAAGAAATGATGAAGTATGGTCTAAGTACTTGTTTTTTTCATATAAAAAAATGCAAAATTAAATTGGGGTGTTCAAACACCCCAATACTGTGTTAGCATAAAGTAAGTGTGTCTCTGTAGGGTTAGCTAAATGTGAGTCGAAAAAGGCTATAGCCTAATCCTTGTTTATACAGAAGACTCTTGTATTTGATCTCCGCTATTTTGTCCTTAAAAGAACGTGGACATCAGAACTCGTGGACAGCTCTCTTTGTGCACACACCCTTAATATAGTCAACACACAATTTTCTTAATCCTTCAAATCAAAATTTCAATTCAAAACTCACTCTTTGTGTACAAAGGTTTTTCTCATGAAAACTTGAAGTACTGTAGTTTGTAGGGATCATGAAGCTAGTTGAAGACTGAACGTTGTAAGTGCAAGTCATTAAATAATAATATTATGTATTGCCACACGTTCCATGTGTAGCCCATTTTAGAACGTGATCTTGGCGTGCTGAACATGTTTATTAAGATGAATATCGATTGTTAAACGTTTGAACGTGAACGCCTGAGTAAACTCGAGTAAGTATCTATTTCCTCTGGAAAATGATGGCAAGATTGCACGTGGGGATCCATGGATTCCCATCCACTTTACAAATTACTATAATCGGTTTTTGAAGTCAGCTTGAGTTGGTTTTTCTACATAGTATGATATTTTATAGAGATTATGTGTGTTGTTTTTGTAACATACTTTTAAACTTGATATTGGCTACTGTAAGGCCACCCAAATTTCAAGATAATGGTTCAATTTGTTTGACGAAAAATTATCGATGGCCCCCATAAACTCAATTTCTAGGCAATTACGGTACTTGAACTAAATTCGATTATGTGTTACAAAACTTGTGAGCTGGTGATCAACTTATCAGTTAGTGCCGTTTGCACAAAAGCCTTTCGGAAATTGTAACCGTGATTAATTCCACGAGACCCAATCAGAGAAGCCCTCATTTCAGTCTTTCAAAAAACCTTCTCTGATTGGTTCTCGTAAAATTTAACAAGCTTTTGTGCAACCGGGCCTCAGAGTAGAAGATAGAATTGGGGACATACTTAACACAATAGATGATACATCAAATCATTATTGTTTGATTATACATCGTTTGATTATTGTATCATTACAATTATTAACTGAGCACAATCAAGTATTTGTTTTAGCATTTCATCAATTTAATTCGTTTCATTGTCATAAAAATACAATATTTACAATATTCATACACAAAAACCAAAACAAATACAACAATGAATAAGTATTTAGATTTTAGTATTTATCGTCTGTCGATAATAGAAGATGCGTGTGCCTGTGTGGGAGATCAGCTGTGTAATCAATTAGCTTACCGTATCTCGCAAGAAATCTAGAAATTTTAATTGACTCGATCAAAATAATCTGATTTGTTGACATGAGATGGTATATATCATAATATTTAAAGTTAATCATTATTTTACAGTTCTAAGTGATTAGTGAGTGCTATTTTGTTATCAGGTTGCTCTGGAGCAACACATTTCTGACTTTTATGAACCATTAACAGATATTTCTATTGAGAGTAAAGAGCAACACGGAATTCGCATTTCGTAGCAACGGTACTTGTCCTTGGACGATGGCATCCATTATCTGACTGACCTAAAGACAGGACACTTCTCCAAATCGAGCCCAATAACAAGGACACAGGACATAGGACAAGTTTGTTGATTTTTTAGAATTTTTTACACAGTCGCCGTTCACTGAACAGAACAGGTTTCACCATAATGTCACTGACTTTCGTGGCAGATGCACTGATCAGATCACTGAACGTTCATGCAAGCAGACGACGACGTTCCCCCAACATACAGAAATCGGTCAGATCGCACATTTAATTAAGATCAGAAACAGTATTTGGAGCCAGCCTCCCGATGTTCACGCATACAGGGATCTTGGTGAGGATAATCAAGAGTTTTTTTTTCAACAAACCCGATATGTTAAGTTATTGGCTGCTGTGTGAGCTTATACCCTATAAAAATAAAGGCGGCGGCAAGTCAAGTTGGAGGCTGATTTAAGAGGTATCAGCTTTGGTTCGATGCCTTCGGAACGAAACTGTCGAAAGTTGCAGAGAAAGATAGCGATAAGAATCGGCGCCGAAACCAGTTCACAATGTTGCTATTGGCTGCCTTGTGGGGAAAAGAAAGATGAGACAAGATGGGTAAATTCTTCTGGTACTGGAATCGGTTGCCAGTTCAAATTTCCACGACCACCGTCAGAGAATTCAAATTATGGTGGATTTTCTCCCTAATCTCCCAGTCTGACTGTGAATAACAGACATGATTGGAAGCTTTTTTATCCAGCATTCTTTCAAACAATCACGTAGCATAGTTTTAAACTGTTGAGGGGAAGGAGTTGGCAACCGCTCCTGGAACTGACAGAAATATGTAGATAGATGGATTGATAATGCAATTTGCCGTCCTGTAGTATGAGAAAAGATAGCTAAAATGTTAATAAAAACAATATAAAATATTGTAGTACCCTTTATTAGTACCCTTTGTTTTTTTTCCTTTTCCTTTTTATTTCTCCTAGTATTCAATAATTATTAATTTTAGTTCCAGGATGGACTCCCACCAGCAAGCAAGTTTCACTTTTGCTGGTGGAAATTTCCATTTTCATTAAATGGTTCATGCTTTATATTTTAAAAAAACTTTATATTAAAAAAAAAATAATAAAATAGAGGGTACTACAAGATTTTTATATTGTTTTTATTAATTTGTTCAAAAGTAGCCCTTGTAAGTGAAGTGTTTTTTTAGATAAAATGTCTCCATTTTTACACTTTACAAGTGTTGTGGACGAAGATAGGAGCCCCTCTTCCACTCAATTCTCAGGAAATAAACTTTTAGAAATTAGAAAAGTGAATACTTGAATGATCGTATAATTATAACATTCAATCTATCAAAGATTAACAGTATAACAATATAAATGATTCAGCCTCACTCCTTTGATTTGAACAGTCATGAACAATCTGACTTCTCTAGTTTGTTTTGCTCTAGAATCTAGACGTAGATGATAATACATCAAATATTAACAGTATAACAATATAAATGATTCAGCCTCACTTCTTTGATTTCAACAATCTGACTTTTCTAGTTTGTTTTGCTCTAGAATCTAGACTACTACGACTCTGGATGAACTACATTTAAATTTAAAGAAGGAATTAGATTCATTATAAATGTATTCCCAAACTGAACCAGTATTACTAATGATGAAAACCTAATTTATCAAATTTTAAACAATTGTTTTCTGTTATTTTTACAGGTAATGGGGTTTTCTATCCAGCTATATGCACTTAAAAGAACCGCAGATTAGTAAGTGAATGTTTTTCTTAATTCATATCTGTCAGATTGACTCATTTCCTATTATTTGAAAAATTACACTTACTATCTTCTTCTAAGAAAGAACTTCAGAGTGGAACTTATTCATACAGAAAATTATCACAGAAATTTTGAGTTGGACATCACGGTTTTAACGATTAGACGCGGTTGTCTCACGAGGGAATTTTCCGGTAGTATCTCCCCATGATACTGAATTAAAAAATGTTGAACTGTACTTCTCTTTACCCGCCACTTCAGTGAGAATGAACTTTTCATACAGATACCTTAAATGAATCTAGCTCTAAAATATATTCAAGTGCTCATATTGATTAATGGAATTTCTTCCAATCATTCCCATAAAATAGGGAAGATAGAACCATTCTCAATGGATGGTATTCACCTTTATTCACCCTGCATACTCACCTGTACTGCAGTGGAGCCTCAATGGAGTACATCTCCAAAGAAACCGTTCAAAAAAGTACTATTGCGATGTCTGTACTGGATAGTGGATATGGACATACTATACCAGAGACAAACGAATATCCTTCAAAGTATATTTCATATGTATAGTATAATCCTCATCAAGGATGTGTTATCGGATGGGCACGTTGAACTGTCGGTCCCGGCTGAAGTATGACAGTCGTAAGGCCCAATGACGGCTAAAATTATATATTCAGGCGGTGGGACCTTCCCGCAAGGGACTCCCCACCAACAAAAGCCATACTTTTATTTACTTTTTAATCCTCATCAAAGTATACTTCATATATACAGTTTATAGCATGAAACTCAAAGCACAACTGTCTTATGTGCCATACTATAATTATTAGAATATGAATAAAAATTTACATCTGAGTACCCTTTCAAATTATTTCGTCACGACATGTTTAGGCTACAAATGCCATTTTCATTTCTGACTTGAAAATGACATTCGTAGCCGAAATTAGCATTAGTAGCAATTAGCATCAGTAGTACATGAATGACATTAGTAGCCTTTCAAGTCAAAAATGAAAATGGCATTAGTAGCCGAAACATGTCGTGATGAAAGGGTTCTCAGATTTATATTTTTATTTATATTAAAAGTAGCCCTAAAGAAATAAGACAATATAATTATGACATATTACACCACTATATATTTAGTGATTCCAATCGATTCAAGTGTACAAAACTTGCATAAAATATTAAGTCTCTCCAGGTGACACATTTTCCCTAGAATAATAATTGAAATAATCAATTCTCCCAAGAAATGGAGAATTGAACGTTGGAGAAAATGTGAGGGGTAGCTTTGGGTGAGTGTGAATTGGCAAGTGAATAGTGCTCGAGTGAAAACAGTGTTTCCAAGAAGGCAACTCAAAGGTGAATTTGTTCAATTTATCGAGTGATAATTTGACATCTTGTGTTAAATGATAGGAGGAAGCTTATAAGGCGTATGAATGGGATTTGGGTGGGTGTGAATTGGCAAGTCAATAGTAGAGGAGCTCGAGTAAAACAGTGTTTCCTAGAAGGCAAGTCAAAGGTGAATTTGTTCAATTTATCGAGTGATAATTTGACATCTTGTGTTAAATGATAGGAGGTAGCTTATAAGGCGTATGAATGGGATTTGGGTGGGTGTGAATTGGCAAGTGGAGGAGCTTGAGTGAAACAATATTTCCTGGAAGGCAATTCAAAGGTGAATTTGTTCAGTTTATCGAGTGATAATTTGACATCTTCGGATTATACCACCTGTTTTAAAACAATCAAAATTAGATTGCCTCCATTAGACATTGTTACAGTGTCTCTACTTTTGATCCTAAATAAACGTGGTAGTATGAACATGATTAATATGTTCCAGCCGGGTTCATATATGTGAATGGAACTGGAATCAGCAATAGGGTGAAGATCCAGAATTGGGACGGAGAGAAGATGGAGAAGCGTTGAAATCAACCGGTCCTTGTCAACGGGCCTTCCTTGTGGCGGAAAGAGAGGATATAAAGAGGAATGATAAAAGAAGAAGCAGCTAAAAAGAACATTGCCAGCCATGTTTATTATAGTTGCCCCGTGTGTCCTGCTAAACGGGTTTCGCTTTAACCTTTTGGTACGGTAATAAAAAATAAAACGGAACTTCTTTCCAAACCGCGAGGGTATCGGACATAACACACACTCTCTCGTTCGCTCTCGCATGGAAGAAAAAGGTGGTCTATAGAAAGATCTTTTTGTGACCCAGTTTCCTCCGAATGCTCGTGTCGAGACACAAATTTCCAGTAGAGACTGAGCAAACTTGTGCCAACCAACAACACACTAATTAGCAGCATCTGCCGAACCTCGTGACTAATCGGCTTGCTAAGGAGCGCATTAAATCACACTCATTCAACAAGCTTACCAAAGATTGTGGGCTTACTTGACAATCATTCAATTGAAGTTAGGCTACTTTTCAATGCAGCTAATCATTTACGTGTGAGATTTAAGGTTCGGAATCAATGTACAAGAGAACAAGACCTGTGAACTAACATGATAATCATTCAATATTGAAGTTTGGCTACTTTCCAATGCTGCTAATTATTTACGTGTGAGATTTAAGCTTCGGAATTAATGTACAAGACCTCTGCTAGTTGCTGGTTATCCAGATAATGGGTAGGTTCTGTGGAGGAATGTGTGGTACAATACTTGCTTCTTTCACCATACAAATTCATGTACAAGAGAACAAGACCTGTGAGCTCACATGATAGTCATGTAGTTTGGCTTCTTTTCATTGCTGCTAATCATCTACGTGTGAGATTTACGGTTCGGAATCAATGTACAAGACCTCTGCTAGTTGCTGGTTATTCAGATAATGGGTAGGTTCTGTGGAGGAATGTGTGGCACGATATTTGCTTCTTTCACTATACGAATTCTCTAGTAATTACTACAGTGAAACCTCGTTATAGTACACTCCGTTATGGTACATTTCTCGTTATGAAACACATTTTTTCAACAGTCCCTTGAAAATAGTTTCCAATCTTGATATAGTTATAGAAAAAATAATACTTTATTCCTCGTTATAGTACACCCCGTTATGGTACATTCCTCGTTATGAAACACATTTTTTCAACAGTCCCTTGAAACGTCCATATAGCTTCCAATCATGATATAGTTATAGAAAAAATAATACTTTATTCCTCGTTATAGTACACCCCGTTATGGTACATTCCTCGTTATGAAACACATTTTTTCAACAGTCCCTTGAAACGTCCATATAGCTTCCAATCATGATATAGTTATAGAGAAAATAATACTTTATTCCTCGTTATAGTACACCCCGTTATGGTACATTCCTCGTTATGAAACACATTTTTTCAACAGTCCCTTGAAACGTCCATATAGCTTCCAATCTTGATATAGTTATGGAGAAAATAATACTTTATTCGAAGTATACACTTTATTGTGCTGTCACAGCCCAGCTTGATCCAAATTATAATTGATTAGAACTCATTTTGATTAGTCGTATAGTGAAATGAAAATAATCAACGGCAGTTGAGGATGGCTCAAGGATTTTCTTCCTCTCAGCTATTGAATGAGATGTAGCCAATACCAAACAAATCAAATCAATTCAATTTATTTCTATTTTTACAATATATACAGAGCATGAAATTAACATAGTCACTAAAACAATTACCATATAACTAAAAAATCACATTCATACCCTGAAGAACATTACCATGACTCATAATGTCAATATTATATTCTATTTCTTATAAAAGGCTTTCATTATTTTGTTTTCCATTTCATAAACACTGAATTCAAAACTTGAAACTTGTCTGATTCATGCTATTTAGTTTGATTCGGTTTTATAGTCTGAAGGACTATTTTGACTACTGTAATAGAGTCGAAGACAAATAGTAACTATATACTAGATATAAATTTCATGAAACATTAATGGTGTCTCGCTTTTTGCTAGCACTTTGACTTGTCTGACGCCGTTGAGGCCAAGCAATCGTAATATATATCTATCTATCAGTATGTCGTGAAGCAGATTAGCTTTTGATGTTAGCATCTTTGATACACCAACCCCAACAGCCACTAGCCTTTTTTCACACAGATATCTCGCCGACACGACATACAGACAGGATTTACTCTGATGGACAGTATAAGAGGAGACTGTGGTTTATAACTGCACGAGGTCTACTGTTCACAGAACTACTAGTATAACAGAATGATTGAGAGCTCCTGAAAAGTCATTTTTCACTGTCTCCAGAGCTAAATCTAAAGCTTGATACATACTGTATAATACAATATACATATTAGAACGCATTGCTCTACACAGAACCATGTAAAGTTCTCATAAATAACCCCATGCTTTGTAAATAAATAGCACGCTTCAAGCAAATTATGAGCTAATAAACTGTTGAACTTACTCATTTCTCGTAGAGCACCGATGCAATTTATTGGAATAAATGTCAAGTCGACGCACTAAGTATAATTAAAAGTGAAGTTTAAGGGCCATTGCTGGATAGATAAGATTGCTGGACCCTTCCAGTAAGTGCGAGTCATTAGCATGCATCGGAGGCCTCAATAAGGCGCAAAAGCCTTCTGTTATCTGCAAAACCTTGGCAGCGGCTGCAAGCTATAACTAACCACCGATCAGAACAGAGTCTGGCAGATGGCATGCTACTCAAATCAGGATAGGTTGTTGATAACGGTTCATGGTTGACTGCTCGAGTGAGTCCAGAATAATGTCCTCCAGGCTACCAAATGCAAATCAACGCACTATTAAGTGTTTTGTTCAAGTAAACAGAGATAAATAGTAGGCATCGCAACAAACAAATAAATTATCCTACTACATAACAGGACAATTGATTGAATCATAAAATCGTTAGTGTTTATGATTTCCTCAAATTAGCCTGGAAAAGTGTTCAATGCAAGAGATCTAATTTTAATAGGCTACTATAATATAGGCTGTTTAATAATAGAAATTGAGATAATAGAGGTCAGAATTATTATTTCGAGGAGAATAAAGCTGCGTTTACACCACAGTTATTAACAAAATGTTCATTTTTCCGTTCTTTAGATTCTATTAGTTCAAACGGAGCTTGACAAACACATACGCACATCATGTGTATGATAAGTTATGCTCAATCTAATAGAAAATATATAAGGACGGAAAAATAAACATTTTGTTAATATTTCGTGTAAACGCAGCTTTACAGAAGTTTTTACTGATTCATGAAAAAAAAGACTGTACTCAACGAACTAATACTAGTTGAAAGTCAATTCTACAAAAGTTATTTGAACATTCTTATGAAGAATTTCATACTTATGGACTAGTGGGAAATAATAATAATGTAAAGGTCTATTTACACATTACAGTCGAAACAGAAATTCTGAACAAACTATACAATCATAGATTAGACGCATCCTTCGAAACGCATCCCTTATTTGAGAAACATGTGAAGGTTCAGTATTTCATAAGAATATTTTCAGTTTTTATCACCAACAGGACTATTTTCTTATCCTGAAGTCTCTAGTCATCATCATCATCGTCGTCATGGATTAGGCTTTTCAAGCCTGTTCCGGCGTCCATCTCTTCCACGGTCTACCAATACTTCTATTAAATACTTCTACCGAAGTTCCTAGGGAGCGTGTGATTCCTGAATTTTTCAGTCCCAATAACTATGAGAATTAACACCCACAACTTGAAGCAAACGTTAGGTACACCTCTCAATTTCGCGCTTTATGACTGTTCAAAACTTAGTATGTAACTAGATGCTAGGGAATATTACGACTCTATCTCACAACAATTCATTAAAAACAAAACTCTATCGAACTAATTCACTACCTCCGTAAACAAAGCCGTAGTGCATTCGTGTGACGTCAGCACAGGTAGGGCTCCTAGACCAATAGAAACTCTAGCTGATATAGATCAGCTGGAATCAACGAATTTTTATTGGTGTAGGAACCTACGCGTGCTGACGTCACACGAATCAAAATAATTTATTTGCCAATTATAAAGATAACAATAATAAATAAAACAAATACTTCATTTTTATACAGAATAAAATACTTATACGAATGCACTATGGCTTTATTTACAGAGGTAGTGGCTAATCCCACCTATTGAAAAACCTCAGGGTTTAGTGGGGCCTCTAATCTAAATATTTTGTTCAATAAAACTTGATTGATTGAATTTGATATCACATTGGAGGTCTTCACATCATATCATTCCATAGCTACTGAACTCACAAAAATCAGATATAGGCTACTGTTGATAGACTACTGACAGATAAAGAATTTACTAATCTTGAAGCTCTGAAGACTCAAGGAATAGTAACAAATTTTCAATCAGAAGCATTCTATAAATTCTATGCTTGTTTTACCAAGATTATCGATGAACTAATGTATTCCCAGATCAAATCAATTCTGAAGATGCTAATACCTTGTCCTATCTCATCTCTTTTCCGATCCATCACTGGTTCTATCTGCACTTCCGCCTTCAAAGCTGTACAACCCACCGCAGACACATCATCTCTGTCTTCATTTGCAGTGTAGAGTTCCCACCCACTCATCATTTTCCACTTCACTCCCTTATAACAACCACCTTTCCCGGCACCAAACATTATAATTTTCTTCCAACCGAATATTTTCGTCTACGAAGCATAGCGCAGCGGCGAACGTAGCAATTTGTTAATTGTGTGGGTGAGATGCGTTTAGTGGTAAATAGTAGATGGAGATGGAAATACGGGCGAGAGGGGGATGGTATGATAGAAGGTGATGGAGTCAGGGGGATGGAGATAGATGCGCGTGGAGTAAGGTGCGCGTGACACATCTCACGCACGTAGCACGCTCGAATCGCTGCCATAATAGCAACACGCGATCAAAGCGCACAACGAATCATCACCGACACTCGACACCCGTCAACGCGTGCACGTGCAACCATTGTGTGACACGTGATTAGTGCAAAAAACTGAATGAACAGCTCAGAAGATCATTTCACTTGCTGTTGATTGAGTAGTGGTACTCCTAACGTTTTCCTTCGACGCTAAATACTTATGGAAACAAATTTTGGGAGGAATCCTGTATACTTCCATGTTTTCATGAATAAATAAATAAATAATATATATATATATATAATATATATATATATATATATATATATATATATAAAGATGAATAAATAAATGAACAAATAAACAAATGGTGACACTGAACATCGCTATACCAGAATTATCAAAAAAAATGTTGTCTAGAGTTGTATGTTGTAAATAGTATAGTGATTTGTTTGGAATCTTAGTTGACAACTATGGTGTAAACGCAGGTTTCAAGGTTATAGATGATTGCCAGGTTCCAACATAAAGATAAAAAATAATAATTTCTGATATGAAATGAAAATCATCATGTATATTTGAAAATGACTTGCATGTGATATGCATTGTTAAAATGTAGATGGGGACAGTCTGGTTTTTATTCTATTTCAATAGATGATAATTTGTTGGTTCCAGTTTTAAGTTACCTAGTCCATAGTTAAAATGTAGAAGGGGATAGTCTGGTTTTTATCCTATTTCAATGGATAATAACTTGTTGGTTTCAGTTTTGAGTTACCTAGTCCTCACTAGTTTGTTTCTTATGGATAGCGTATTATTGATTGATTCACGATTGAAAAAAATGAAGATCATGAAAATAGGCGATTGCATTTTGGACAAATATCAAACGACCAACCCACACTATACAACTATCTATTATCTTCTCTATCCAACCTTGGATAGAAAAAGTCTTAATTACTTGTTTTGAAGTTGATAATCATCGAGAGATAATAATTATAGAACAGAGAGATGAACGTTAGAGGAATATTCCTACACAGTTTTGTACCATCAAGGTTATCAATGTTTACAGTTGAAAGACTGTATTTGGGAGTTATATACACGAAATTTGAGAGATGAAGAAACACAATAGGCCACCCAAGTAGATGTAGTTGGGTCGTAGATAGTTGTTAAGAAAGTGTTGATTCCTAATCAACTCATTAATTAGAATCAAAATTCTAGTAAAGTTCACACGTGATGAAATCCATGCCTTTCTCTTATTGATAGCTCTTCAGTTTAAACTAATAAATCGAGAACTATGGAGCAATAATGATCACTTGGATCCATCCCATTGTCTAGTCATTAGCAATATCTCATGAATTGTTATGTATGATTACTTTATTGTTGAATTGAAGAGAAGTTCCATTATCAGATTGAAATCAATCGTAAATAAATCAATCTATAATACATTTTAGTATTATTATCATTGCACAAACTAATCTCAGAATACAGTTCTGTATTATCATCACTGCTCAAACTAATCACTGGTGAATGTCGGCAAAGTCTTGATTAATACTAATTCAATTCTTATTATCATCACACAAACTAATCTCAGAATACAATTCAGTATTATCACCATTGCTCAAACTAATCTCAAGTTAATATCGGCAATATAAGGGTTAATACTAATTCAATACCAAGCTCTGAAATACGAGCTACATTATTAATAAAAGAACAAATGCCACTTTTCAATTTCATCGTTCAAACTAACAGGAATTATGAACCATTTATAAAATTGTTAGACTTTCTTTTCTACTCACCCATCAATTCACAATGGAAATGTCAAACTGTTCTTCTTCACTTGCTTCTTGGCAAACTCACCGAAACCGTTCAAGCTGTTTCTAGTCAGCTCGTATTCCACTTATTTTTAATTATAGGGAATCGCCAGAAAGAATCCCATATTTTCGAAAAAGCTACCGTTCAATGCTTATTTTCCAGTTTTTGCACACTCATTATCCCATGAGTGCCACAAGCTCACCTGTCGGAGCCCCTAAGAATTCCAAAAGGAGTGTTTATTCTTCATTTTGGTCAAATCAATCAAAAATTTCATGGATTGATGATTAATGGGTTGTTTTATCAATTATGTTCGCCCTGAAATTGTGGTAGTCTGCATACTGGCGTAAACTCCTTTCCGGCAGATTCACTAAATTGGTAGCTTGTTCCAGCTCGAGGGTATAATCAGTATAATATTTCTACTCCCAGCAACATTCAGGTTTGATTGGCTATTCGATTTTGCACACTAAGCTATTCCATTGAAGACGGAGGTTTCCAGGCAACATCAACATTTGATGAAGTCGTAAGGGATAAGTAATTATTAATGCAAATCAGAAGGCAAATATGTGGAAAAGAAGGAAGCATCTCCAAATGCAGTAGTTCACTTCCAAACCTGTAATAATCAAAACTTTGAATCCCCAATTACCACTTATCGTATATAAAGGTGCGTACAGATATACGCGCCTCCAACACGCTCCGCGCACGCTGCGCACTCGCTACACAATCGCTCCACGCACGCTCCGCACTCGCTCCGATCATGAACGTTACGGGAGATTGACAATTTCTTAGTCTTTTTCATTCAATCGTTACGGGAGATGTCAGCTCTTCTCGCGTTCCACTCTTGCTACCCGGTCGATCATCAATCGCTCTGCTCGAGTGACGTTCGATTGCGGAGCAGAGCGAAAGTCTGTACGCACTTTTATAGTTCGATAATTGACAACTATCAACGGAATTAACGGAATTTGTTTTGATTTCATCTTCATCTTAAAATTCTTTATTTAAAAATTATGATGACTATCTTTGAAATTGGGAATGAAATCGAAGTTACTTCGGAACCTGTTTCTATTGTATATTTAAGGATTGATGATTTTCACATCATGAGGTACCACCTCTATCTCAATGTGAATAAAAATTTTGGATTGAGTATATGTCCAATAATATTATCACTAGCCGATCATTGTCGTGAATGATTGGGATGCTTGAAGAATTGCATAAGTTCTTTAAAATCAGTTACTGATTAGAAAAACGTTTCCTTCGTCTTCAAATTTTGAAATTTTGATTAAGGTTCGGTTTGCTATGATTTTTGAGATTCCTTGGCTATTTATCATTAGAATTGCAGTTGTGAAATGGGTGAAAATGTTGTTCCAATGAGTAAATACTAAGGTCGTATTTATTATGTGTTCTTTTCTGGGTTTACACCAAAAATTAATCATTCTTCATTTTAAACCGATATAGTGCATATGGGCCTAAAGCTGTGTTTACACTGGAGTTAATAACAAAAGTTTCCATAATGAAAACACAAATTTGAAATTGTCAACCACTTTTATCAAATTTATTCAAATTTGTGTTTTCATTATGGAAAAGTACCACAACATCACTCACAACACAACTGTAAAGATAAAAGTTATCAACATTTTTGTTGTTAACTGATGTTGAAAACGAAAGTCATTATCATAAATATTGATAACATTTTCTTTGATAACAAGGAATTTTTTGTCAAAAGACACGAGTTATCAACTATGGTTAAGAGTAATTTTTGACGATTCAGTCAAGTTAATTACTTTTTGTTAATAGCTCGTGTTATTGAATCCGGTGTGAACGCAGCTTAAGTAATATGAATAAATAAATGTGAAGAGTGTTGGGAAAATGAGAGACCCCTTTTCTACATTTATTTGTTGATAAGGACTTCCGTCTCTCTTTTCCATCAGAATGATGAACAATAATGGAGAAAGTAATATATTTATTAGGGGGAATTTCGTAAAATATAATATATATATTGTAGAATGAATTATATCGTTCTTGGATGAAGCGAGACAAACTCGCTATTTTTAATTATCTAATCAATATTTTTCAACTGATAGAATCATCGCAGCCTTCCAGCGTGGCAATTTATCAAATGTTTAATCAATTTTTTCCGAGTCAATAAAGATATCGAGTGAGGTGGTGCGCGGAAATGCCGAGCTATTAATCACTGGAAGTGGCTGGCGATATAGAATAATGCATGTGTCGTTGGCTGAATGCGAGAAATGTGGTGCGCCGCGCCGCTTATGAAATTTATTGGTGGCGCAGTTAATCATTTCAGCGGGCAAGAGTGAAGCTCTGTGCGCCACCTTGCTGCTCTAGTTTGTAGAATATTGATGACCAACTACAAATCATAAGCCATTCATGGGCGCCTGAAAGAGGGGGGGGGAGCAGGAGGAACTGTTGAACCTCAGAGAAAAAAATATAGTGACTTTTATTAGTTGTCTCTGTTACTTGTCTCCTGAACCCTCTGAATTTTCGCATACAAGTATATTTGATTGTGTATATATGATTGTTTTGTATTTCTTTTTTTATTTTGTTTTGTGTGTTTTAATAAAAAAAAAATTGAATTGAATTTAATTTTTTATTGGAGAACCAATTGCCTGTTTTCTTATGCTAGAGGGACTTCAACATTCTCTTTTCTCTTCATTGAAGAATCAATTGACTGGTTTCATGTTAGAGATGTTTCAACTCAATATTCGAGGTATCGTAGCTTGTAGAGCATGAAGTTGTTTTCATGTTAGAGGGGGTTTCAACTCAATATTCGAGGTATCATAGCTTGTACAGTTGGAGATTGTTTTCAATTGAAATGCAATTCAGGAGTTTAGGAACCCACCTAAAGTTGTTGTCTATTCCTACATATAGTTGTGGGCATATCTCATAATCATTGCCTGTTTTCATAAGCTCGAGGGGTTTTAACTCAATATTCGAGACATCGTAGCTTGTAGAGTATGAAATTGTTTTCAATTCTGGTAACCTAAAGCTGTTGGCTCCACCATATCTCATAATCACTTCCTGTATTTTTATGCTAAAGAGGTTTTAACTCAATATTCGAGACATCGTAGGTTGTGGAGTATGAAATTGTTCCTATTCTAGTGCAATTCTGCTGGTTTGGAACCCACCTAAAGTTTTGGGCTCTTCCATCTTTCATAATCATCTCTCATCATGATATGAACATCATTTTCAGGATAATTAGTTTATTTTATTCTTATATACATTTTAGATACTACAGACATTCTCAGATAGAGAGTAGAGCTTGTACTTCTATATTCATTTTCACCAGCATTTATTGTGAACCAATAGGAAGGTAATAGAATAGAATAGCACTTCCAATATCAGTCAAGTTTTTAAAATTCAAGAGTTACATATTTCCAGAAATATGAAAATCCAGAAAAAATTATGTTGTTAATCAGAACTAGTTTCAGAAACTAAAATGTACCAATTTATGAAAAACATAATCAAATCAAATCGAAATTGTTTATTGTCATTACAAAACATACATTGTATAACAAGGTCAGGTACATTTACAATTGTTCCATTGATCTCCCAAGTAGTTCAAGATATCCCTGAAACATAAAATCTTACGAAAAACAAAAAGATAGTCAACTATTTACTGCTTTGCCAATAATTATTCCAATTTCATCTGAAATTTTCATTTTAGTACAGTTAGTGATTATTTATTTCACATAATTTATTTGTTCACCCCAGAACAATTTGTTAAACTATAAGTTAGTATTTTGTCAATATAATTCATCATTCTCATTTTGGAGCATGATTGGACATGCTGCTTCGTCTGATATATTCTTCTATTCGAGTAGAAACTGTTACGCAGAAGTATAAATATTTTTGCTGTATCATTAGAGAGCCGCCGCGTGAGGACGGAGAGTATCCAGTTTGTTAAAAATACTCAATACCAGATCACAACAGTATCAACAAAAGAAGCACATAGAAAGAGGAAGTCACATTGATTGATGGGAATCCTGAATCTCCCCTCAAACACACGTTGGAAGAACACCCCCTCTTTTCTGGAAATCATGCTTGGGATGGTACGTGCTGATGAATGAACAAAGAGTTTCCAAATTTTTCTGTTTCCCACAGAAATCAGTAGCTCTGTGAAGTTCATTGCTCTATCCCACTGTTTCGAAGAACTTCAATCAATCAATTCGCCCAAACCGTAATCTCAGTGATCAATGTCCATCAAAAATGCCTGATGTTCAGTGAGATAATCAGATTTTAGGAAGGTGAATTAGGCGCAACAGGAATTGTATGAGAGTACGGCGTCTTCAATTGCAAGAGCCGCGACAGCTTCATTGCTCGTTGGTCGTGCCTGAATGCAATTATGTCCAGCACGATTGCAGTATACTGATAGGTGTATTTGCAAGATGTAGATAATGTAAGTACTTCCATAGGAAACGACTCACCGTACCTGAATGCCATTGAATTGTAAATTACAGTTGTTTCATTCGAATTGACGTTAATACTCAACATCCTCTATAGTATCCAATAAAATCAATAAATACTATGATTGAGTAGGAATAAAATTCTGATCTAATTACAATATTTATTGTCGTTTTTGCACTAGCATTAACAACTTACAGTCGCTTCCTGTAATTTTATGAAGGTGAGTTGTGGTAAATATCCATATTAAATGGAATAGACTTGATAATGTCAAGTCCACTGGTTCATTAAAACAATATTTATGATACTAGTTTTTGTTGTTACACATAATTATAAATCTTAAGTTAAAGGAAAGCTTAATTAAACATAAGGCAGCAGAATATAATATAGTTTGTGTGAAGCCCTACGATTGGCCTGTGGCTGTCGTCCAATAAAGGCTGAGCTCCACTGCCACTGGCCGTGCTAAGGCTCAACTTGGGCGAGGCTTTGTGTCAGCCAATGTCAGTAGAGCTTAGTCTTTATTGGTCGACACCTAATGGCCAATCGGACTCCACCCTCACTTTATATTCTGCTCCTCATGTTAATTAACTGATGATTGATATAATTGTGTGAAACCCAAACTATCATCTCAAATTGTTTTGAAAAACCACTGGTTTCGACAATACCAAGTAGTTTTTATCCACTTAAAGTCGTTATTTCAGTTAGAAAGGGAAACAGTTCAAACTTACCGTTGAATTATTACTAGCGAATTTAAACAAATTTAGCTCATTCCGACACTTTGAGTTGACAGAAGTTATCAGGTAGTTGAAGAAAGTTCTATTATACCTTATTCATCTATCGATATCGTCTTCAATTTAGAATTAGACTCTTTACACCTGTGCCTTGGTACACTCTAATTCAAAGTTATTCAACATTTAAATCAAATCAATTCTCATTCAATGACAACACTCACATAAAAAATTCCGTTATTCGAAGTTGATGCCCAACGATTCTTCAACAATATTCTCAAAGGCGATTCAGTTCTATTTCCGTTTTATTGGAATTATTTTCTGTATCTTATAACCCTAAGTAAAAAGTTATTTCAGTATTTCAGATAGCATGTTTGCGGTGATTCACTTTTTATATTGGAACCATGTAAGAATTGTAGAATGTGAGATTCAATATAACTGAATTCGTTCAGTTGAAGGGAGAATAGAATTAGAAGCCAACTAATAAGAATTGGATAGATACGATATAGCTAACTGATTAAAAAGTTCTGCATTCATTTTTCGCCTAATATTGATATAATTATAATGACAGAATTGTATTATATTATGATATAATGCGAAAGTCAATAGGATCTTATCAGATTGAAATTACTGATATATTGCATTTATTCAAGAGCTAATGAATTTATAATTATTATTAAACGAAAATCCAAATAAAATGCTGTAAATCACCTCAAAGACTTCTGCTACTGCAAATATTGACAACAGGGTAAACAGCTACATGAAAATTCGAGGAGCGATACTAATCAAAAAATTATTTGTAAGCTTGGGAAATTTCCATCTAGCTGTTTACCCTGTTGTCGATATTTGCAGTAGCAGAAGTATTTGGGGTAATTTACAGCATTTCATTTGGATTTTCGTTCAATAATAAGGATTTTATCCAAAGGTTATTGAAGTAATCTGTGAAACTGTAATAATAGCCATCCTCTCATAGAAGGTTAAACGCTAGAAAAAGGAAAAATATGTCATTACCAAATCTTCAAAGATATGATACAGTAATAGAATAGTGAGTTGATGATCAGTCAACGATCCAGTCAGAAGACGTCTGTAACAAAAGTCAGAGTACAATAGTGTAAGATTGATGAAGCAGGCATGATACAGTAATAAAATAGTGTGTTCATGATCAGTCAATGATCTAGTAAGAAGGTGTAGTACAATCGTGAAAGAATGTTGAAGTAAACTCGAAAATTGAGCCGATAAGTTACCGGTAAGTAGCTTATTCCACTACAGTCTACAATATTGAGTACTACATTGGATCTCTTGTTGAGCTCTACTTTACAAAGTAAGCAGCCTGTATACAGTGACTGTGAACCAGTATCGTTATGTCTATACATTGAGTTCAGCAATGAAATGCGTGAGAGCATGGACCACTCCGACTTAACCTCAAAGGTCAAACGTTTTCTGCTTCCTCTTGATCAGTTGCCGCTGCTGGAGCCCTAAAATTCACTTAAAACGGTCAGAATTCTTCATCAATAGCACCAATGATCCCCTACAACCAATGCTGAAAGTTTGAACCAGAATCCTCCTAGTAAAACTACCTGTTGACGATGATTTACAGTTGGCACAGGCAATAATAAAATTTGGACCTAATTAACACACGCTCAAGAACCGGAATCGGGATACTGTGAGTGCTTGCCTCCATACAGATTTCCACTCAAGATAGAGTATTATCTTTTCATCATGTTTGACCTGTTATGGCCGCAAAGAAGTACAACTCTACTATACAACAAGTTAATAAGTTCATTTAAAATTACGTAGTGACGTTGAAGATGAGGTTGATGGAATTTTTATTGTTTTATTTATCACTGTTATGTCTCATCTTTTATTTTTCATTTTTTCCCTCTCTTGTCATGAATTATGTTGAAAAAAATTATACTGGTGATTCTTCCTCCCATTTTTTCGCAGTTTGAACTACATTTCATAATATAAGTATATTTAAAGAGAGGAAATGCTACAATCAATCTAAAAAATTACTTGATGATGGTGATTGAATGTGTGTGTGTTTGTGTGTGTGTGTGTGTGTGTGTAGGCTTTTTCTCCTCCTATATCCGATTAAACCTCAACTCCTGCTCACGGACAAGTGCTTCATGAAGCACTTTGTGAGCAGTTATTGTTCACATTAATATTATATTATATATTATTATATTATATACTATTACTTACAATCTATTATTAAATTTTAGATGGATTATTGTTGTATTTGTCAAGCTAGACTCTATTTGGTTTCTGTATATGCATTTATGAGTGTGAATAAATTTGAAATTTATCTACAAGCAGTGTCTATACTGAACATCGACAAACATGTTCGACAAACATATTTGTTGAAACAGTTTAGGCAAACTTTATTATGTTCGACAAACAATGTTTGCCCGTGGCCAGTGTGGACGCGTCACCAAACAAAATATTTATAAGTGGGGAGAACAGGTTTTTATGTTTTACAGCAAACACTGAAAATGTTTGGAAAAACAGTAATTTTTGTTCGACAAACATTGATTGTCCAAACTTTTAAAATGTTTGTCCCTGGACTCTTCGATTTCTTAAATCAGTCAAGCACAACTTGTGCGAATTGTACAGAACTTGATTAATTCTCGATGGATGACTTGATTAATCAATTCAAACAACACTAATCAATTCAATTGAATAACACTGATGAATAATACATTGAATAACCGTTATTATTTTTGAATAGATTATGTGTCTCAGTATTATTCAGTTCTAGTATATGATAATGAGGGAATTTAATTCTGAATAACACTTGAAAATAGAGTGAGTCATGAAAAATATATTTTTTCAATTATAAAATTACTCTTGTTAACTGGACAAGTTCATACATAGTTGT
This sequence comes from Nilaparvata lugens, assembly GCF_014356525.2. Classification (NCBI taxonomy): domain Eukaryota; kingdom Metazoa; phylum Arthropoda; class Insecta; order Hemiptera; family Delphacidae; genus Nilaparvata; species Nilaparvata lugens. The sequence goes on along the minus strand of NC_052505.1, from coordinate 83,491,815 downwards.
ATAGTATTAGGCTGGCCACTAACGGAAGGACGTATGCATGATACACATGACGTCATACATTGTCGTGTCATCACAGCGAAATGCTTCAAGCAACATTTTTTGAGGTTAGATTTTTATAACTCCAAGATCTTGTTTTTCTTTTTTTCGCTGCTCTATTTGAAGTTGGATTACTAGTAGTTCTGTGAACAGTAGACCTCGCGCAGTTATAAACCACAGTCTCCTCTAATACTTTCCATCAGAGTAAATTCTGTCCTGTCCTGTCTTGTCGGCGAGATATCGGTTTATAAACAGCTATGCTGCTATCATCAAAAGCTTACTGAGTTGGAAGCAGAGAAAAGTCGGGAGAAAGTACTATGCTACTTCAAGTTATCAATTGCATGCCTCACTGCATACAACAGCTGTATTTTTAATAAGTTACATTGAGATATTGAATTGCATGCGTCATTGCATGTAATCCACTCGACAGCTGATTTAAGATGAATAATTCTACAGTCTGATTTTTACTCTAATATTGGCGTATGAAGGAGGCTCCTTTTAATTTTATATTATCATTGAAATGCAAAATTTCCAAAAACCTTGTATATACGTCGACGCGAAATTAAAAAAGGAACATACCAGTCAAATTTCATGGAAATCTATTGCTGCGTTTCGCATTCAGTAAATGCGGAACATAAATATAAACATAAATAAAGAGAAATGCAAAACCGTCGACTTGAATCTTAGACCTTACTTCGCTCGGTCAATTATTTTTCTATCATTTTCTATAATATGTAATTTTGCAGTGGTTTATTCATTGTTATTTGTTGTTTTTTATGTTGAATACCTCTCGCTGATGACAAAACATGCATGATGAACATGTGTAAGCAAGTTTATCATTCATGTCCTACCGTTAGTGGCCAGCCTTTTAGGCTACATTGTAGTTGTAGTGTAATAGATAGGGCCTACTATTGTAGATATTATATCATAACATGGACTTACTATAGAAACCCAACAGTAATATCGTAGAGTGAAGATAGAAAGTAGAATAAATCTACCTTCCTCTATGATAATACACTGTGAAAATCAATCACTCCAGGAATCTTGACTCTCTAATGAACTGAATTTCTTACAATATCACAGTCTAAAAAAGGAAAAATAGAAGGGGGATATCCTATTATATTGATCGAGCAATATCTGTATATGGTTATGTGGTTATCTGGTTATGTATGTCCAACGGATCTCGAAAACGGCTCTAATGATTTTCACGAAATTTGGAACATAGTAGGTTTTTGATATAAAAATTCGATTATACTAGGTCTCATCCCTGGGAAAACTCGCTGAAGGACATGAAAAGGATGATTATCATTCATCTTTGGGAAAACAGATGATAATTTCGTCGTTTGTCTAAACAGAACATGTGGGACAGAGACAGAATTATGTTCAGCTGTTCAACTATTTGCAATCAATCAGCTTATCTTACGAGAAATATAAATCTAGAAATTTTAATCGACTTGATCAGAATAATCTGATTTGATGACATTTCATGGTATCTATATATATAAAAGCGAAATGGCACTCACTCACTCACTCACTCACTCCTAATTCCGCCCTAATAAAGGCATATAATCAATCAATCAATCAATCAATCACTCACTCACTCACTCACTCACTCGCATAACTAAAAATCTACCGGACCAAAAACGTTCAAATTTGGTAGGTATGTTCAGTTGGCCCTTTAGAGGCGCACTAAGAAATCTTTTGGCAATATTTCAACTCTAAGGGTTGTTTTTAAGGGTTTAAAGTTCGCCTTTTAGCATGTATATTCTTCTTCTCCCAATCTCTTAATTATAATTGAAATTTCCATATCATATGTTACTATCGAACTATAATCTAGATAGATAGAGTACCTCTTCGAAACAGTTGTTAACTGGCAACTAAATTAATAATTTTGTCAGGTTGGCATTAAGTTGAGTTGACTTTGTTAGGTTGGCACCAAGTTGAAGATTTAAATGCATTTATCGCGGAAAAATTGATTGGGTACTGCTACTTCAATCCTGGGAATATTATATTACTAGCCGTCAGGCTCGCTTCGCTCGCCATATCCGTTTAGCCAGACGTTTAGTCTGAACCCCTGACAGGATTGTCCTAACATGATAAAAATGCAGGCGAGCGAAGCGAGCCTGCTAATCTCATTCTCGGACGATCCAGTCGGGGGTCCAGGGGGCGGAGCCCCCTCTCTAGACGGATATGGCGAGCGAAGCGAGCCTGACGGCTAGTATCATTCTAAATTAGAGTACCTATATCATAATATTCAGAGTTAATTTAGAGTTTTAAGTGATTAGTGAGTGTTATTTTGTTATTCAATTTGGTTTGTAAACAATCTAAATTAGTACTTTTCTGTTTTAAAATGTTTGGACTGAAAATTGGACCTGAATTCAAGTGTATGGAACATAATCTACTTTTTGAACTATTTATAGTGTATAAATAAAAATTCGGGGGAGATACACTTTCGGGCTGTGCCTGTTAGTCCTTTCCCAATCATTTTGAAGAATTGTGATCTGTTCATCAATGAATAAATGACGAGCGAATCTAGGTGCCCCGATATTTTTCGTGAAATGTGAAGATAAAATGAACGAAGTTCGATTAGAAGTGCGAGAACTGAGAATATAATCTGAGTTTACTCAGTAATAAAACCGTTAATAAGCAGTTTCATTGGCTACTCATTATATAATTTACCTTCATCGTAAATGAAAATGTGATGTTTGTTGTACAACAATCAATTCTTTTCTTTGACTTTCTTTCACCTTCCTCTATGATGATATACTGTAAAATCATTCAAGCCAGGAATCATGGCTCTCTAATAAACTATATTTCTCGCAAAAAAATAAACTGGAGGGGAATATGATTCTTGTGAAATGATAAGCTTCAATTAGCTCCTAGTCACTGTAGATCTTTCACCCTCCAATTACACGTTTTTGTCCCAACCGGGTAATGAAAATTGATTCTGTTTAAACAGAGAGGGGAACACTGGGAGCTAGGAAGCAAGTGCTGCAGTGTAGGAAGCGAGAGAGGATGTTGGGTATGAGAAAGTAAGTGAATTAGAGACTCATTATGACTGAAAACGGTGAGAGGTGGCCCTGAGATTCCCTCCCGGAGGTTCCGAACAGTTCCTCCTATTCACGTTGATTAGGCGACAGAATGATCAGTTGCTTTTTCTATTGCACCTGAAGGTGTTTTCTTTCACTCGGGTTAGTTTGTTGTAAGGTGTGTCCACTGTTTACTTGCTCTCCTCTTTCCGTAATTAGGCATTTTATAAACGTAGCTGCGGCAGTCTTTCCCTTTCTTCACTGCCTTTCACACGCACACGTTCGCGATGCATCATCATTCGCTCTCTTCTCTGAAGAGATTCGTTCATTCTTTCTCCACTAACAATAGTTCAGTTTGTAGATTCAACCGTATCAACATGTCATTCACAAGAGATGAAATTCACTGAGGAAGAATGAAAATGTCGCGTGTAATTCACATGAGAATAAATTCACTGTGCCACAAATATAATAAAAATGTTGCGTTTTGGAATATACAGAATACGGAGGATAAGCTACACAAACAGGGCAATTAATTTGTCAATTAGTGGAGAACGATTTCTCCCAGCAGCATGAGAAAATAAAAAATATTATTTCACAAATATGAAAAGTGGTAAAGATTGAATAAGCTCATAGAATAAAAACAATCTAAAGTTTTATAGAATCTACAATCAGTATAGAAGATTTTTGTGGCACTACATACTTACAGCCAACGTTTCCTACCTTCCCTGAATTGGTTTGAATGGATAAAAATCCTTAAATCAATCTCTATCCAAGCCAATATGTCTGAGAAATTATACTTTCCATTATACGAATCTACAGTTGTGTAGATGACTCCGTAGCCTATAAGTGATCTGCAGTTGTGTAGAAGACCCCGGTCTTCAATAAAATATTGGTTTTTTCTATTGATTCTATCAATCAATCAATGTATTAAGAATACTTATTCCTGCATATTGAAATATACATCAGCACAATGTATTATCCATTTTATAATCAAAATTTTAATAATAGATCTACATTATAAGTGTATTCTCTATTATTTACTTCTATGAGCAAATTAAGTTTATGTATAAAGTTCAACTCCCCCTCCCCCCCCTACACACAGATGAATAGTCTAGTAGGGGGATTCCAAAATAATATTTAAACATATTATGTTGTTTATTGTATTTCATATCGTATATTACGTTTTTTGGAAATAAACTGAAATTGAAATTGAAAACCTATTTTTCCATTTTAGTAGAGCTCTCATTTTCCTGGGATCAAATCTATGACCACTTTTGATTCAAGTTTGGAAAAACAGTTATATGAAGTAATGATATCAGTTACCATAACCTTGGAATAATTTCATATTTACACAGAAATTATAGGCTATAAATATATTGAGCTGTAGATGTAGATTCGTAACACTGATCAGATCCATTCTCTTATTTCGAATTGTACATTTCACAAGCCCAATCCCCAGAATATCCAAAATTTTACAAGCCCCTTCACCAATAAGGCACCCTACTCAAAAAAGGTTCCCAGTTTCTACTTTAAACACTACTGGCCTTTATCTTTATCCCCTCCCGCACCACAAGAATTTTCAATGACACAGACTGCATCTTCATCCCCTCCCTGTCATCACCCTGCATTATCAGATAATTTCTATGAACGATTTTTATTAGAAAACGGCTCACGAAGTAAGAGAATCTTCGTTCTCATTCATATTTCGAATTATATCTTCAAGTTCAAGCTTAAGCTAGTAAGTTTTCACGCCCAGTTACTTAGATACTACTTATTGGACACAAATATAGCCTATATTATGAAGAATGTGAAAGAAACATTCCAGCATACATTATAGAAAGGTTATGAAAATTCCTAGCGACACGGAACGAAAAACGCAGAGACAAGAATTGTTATCGGTGTTCTAGAAGTGGCTTCTAGGCCCAGCGGACCTGTTCAGCCAGATAATAATCGCTGATAGGCCTACTGAAGCTGCACGAACATCCGAATTCCATCCGCGAATAAACTCAGAATAACAAAAAGGAATGACCAAGGCGGAGGTAAATGGGAGTTCGTGAGAAGCATTCCGATAAATTTTCTAGCTTTTAAACACCTTAGCCTATCTGGGGATTAGCGTGATAATATCCCAACTTTTACAAGATTGGTGAAAAAAGTATGTGGGAAGATGAAGATTTTAGATACGACGCAAATTAAGGTGTGACAATCTTACTAACTAAAACGCTTGAACGACACGAAGAACGGGAAGCTTTTTATAATGGTTGTATTCTTGCCTACAGCTCATGAGAGATTTGAGGCTCATGAATAACAATTAACGTGGAAAGAATAGTAAGATTCTAAGCTTGAATAATACGATGTTTTCATGGCAAAATGACTGGGTTGGCCCAACAATTTAAATGGATTTTGTTTGCTGTAGAGACCGGCGACATTCGAGGCCAGCGACGGTAGAGGACTCCTGAAAAAGTGGCCTCAAATGTCGCCTGCGTTAGGCAACAGTTGAGGCCACTCTAATTTTTGTACAGCCCCGACAGTCGAGACCTGCGACGGCAGAGGGCTCCTGAAAAAGAGGACTCCTGAAAAAGAGGACTCCTCCAATTGAGTTTCGTCAACAAAGGTGGTCAAGTCATATACATTCCAGTACTTGGATGATGGTCCCTAAACATATTTTTAAGTAATGGGAATCCATTACTACTGCATTAAGCCTCCTTCATTGACAAATCTAAATATTTATCTATCTTCTATCCATCTATAAGACGAGATGGTGTCTGTCTTTCTGTATGTTTGTATGTGAGCTCATCACGCTTGAAATACTTGACTGACCAAGCTGTAATTCTTCACAAAGATGATCGTTCTGAAAATCCTTCTGGGATAAGCACTATCTAACTTCAAAGTTCATATGCTTTTTCTATGAAGGAAGTTTCCATTATTTAGTTTTCAACAAATCAGAAGTTATAATCATTATAGAATGTATTTTGTCTGGAATCGCAGTAGGATGTGTCCTCAACTGTCGCCTGCTGCAAGCGAGTCTCTAATTTTTGTACAGGCCCTACAGTCGAGACCAGCGACATTCGAGGCCAGCGACGGTAGAGGACTCCTGAAAAAGAGGCCTCAAATGTCGCCTGCGTTAGGCGACAGTTGAGGCCACTCTAATTTTTGTACAGCCCCGACAGTCGAGACCTACGACGGGAGAGGACTCCTGAAAAAGTGGTCTCAAATGTCGCCTGCGTTAGGCGACAAATTGTTAAATTCATAAATTTAGTAATAGATAATAATATTCTTCTCTTTCTTTTGTAAAGTTTCCTACTGATTTCTATTTAGAACTTTTCAAAATAAAAAAATTCCAAAATCTTATTAATCTTGAGCACCATTTCATATACCGTGAGTTTTTACTTTCCTTGCCCTATTACCGCATATGTAAGGAAAGTATTGCTTTCCAGAAAAAATTAAGGCACCCCAATTCCATGTTTTCTATACGTTTCAAGGTCCCCTGAGTCCAAAAACATGATTTTTGGGTGTTGGTCTGTGTGTGTGGGTGTGTGTGTGTCTGTGAACACGATAACACCATTCCTAATTAACTGATTGACTTGAGGTAATTTCAAACTTAAGGTCCTTATTGCATGAGGATCCGACAATAAGAAATTCAATTCAAAATGGCGGAAAAATGGCCGATAATGGCTAAAAAACCATGTTTTTCACGGTTTTCTCGAAAACGGCTCAAATGATTTTCTTCAAATTTATATCCTAGATAGCTATTTATAAGCCCTATCAACTGGCATGAGTCTCATTTCTGGGAAAATTGAAGGAGCTCCGTAATATCCTTGAGAAAAATGGCGGATAATCACTAAAAAAACATTTTATTCACGGTTTTCTCGAAAACGGCTCCAACGATTTTCTTCAAATTTATACCATGGATAGCTATTTATAAGCCCTATCAACTGACATGAGTCTCATTCCTGGAAAAATTGCAGGAGCTCCGTAATATCCTTCAGAAAAATGGCGGATAATTACTAAAAAACCATGTTTTTCACGATTTTCTCAAAAATGACGACTGATTTTTTTCAAATTCATACCCTGTATAGTTATTTATCAGCTCTATTAACTGGCATGAGTCTTCTTTCTGGGAAACTAATGGGGGGTCCACCCCATCCTTGAGAAATGGACTTTGTAACCTCCTTCTCGTGCATGAGGTAGGTAGGTAGAGTAGTTCATAAAAAGAACACATAGTCGAGATATTTCATCTGTAGAACAGCTGTTTTGACGACTTTAAAAAAAAATAATCGAATTTCACAATTTACTCAAAGAAAAAAGTACTCTGAAAACAATTATATATATAAACATTTATAGAAGTCTGATCGTAGTTTCAAATATGTTGCCACCAATCATCATTATGTTATTCCCCCAAATTATTTTCGTTTGAGAATGGGGCTTACAGTTCAATGAGCAAGGAAAGTTATGTGAGTGAACCACACCAGATTTTTTCTTAGAGAAGCCTCTCATGGTTAATCATACAGGTGTATAAATCTTTATAGGTGGATCATCAACCAATGAAAGAAGAGGTCCAGTCCCATGGGTGAGCCCGCGGTATAGTATATACGGTATGATAAAACAGTATTATGATAACAACGCTCACCATACGCTCAATGGCATTCATTGTCTGGATAACAGAAGGCTACCAGTATTAAAACAGAGGTTCTACTAAACAAAAACATTATTCTTATGTGGTTGATGTTTAAAGTCATAAACGATTAACCACACCAAAGACAATGCTATCACAGTTATCAACTCCACCAAAGTATTTACAGTCTTTGACTATACCAACAATATATACGTTGACGGTCTCTGTTGAATATAATCCCATGAAACGTTTTCTCTCCTGCTCCCACATCACTACCACGGTTAACATACAGATGATATAGTGAGGTCCACGTTATAATGGCAGTGGAGAAAGATAGCAGAGCAACGTTGCCGATCCTCTGTCTTCTATAGACGGTAGCTTATACAGATTATTGATTTAATATCAACTGCTCATTCTCGTTTAAATAATTGATTATATTTTATTAAGCAAAAAATTATATTTTTCAATAATGCCATAATGAATCTTAATGATTAAGATGAAATATTTTGTTAATTCTTAATTCTACATTGTTGACAGGCGATCTGGCAACAGAGCAAAGCGAGAAAGAGAAAGCGCTATCTGCTCTGTTGAATGATAGACAAGGATAGCAATACCATTGCTAATCAAACACTGCCATTATATCGAGGACCTTACTGTAGTAATCGAGCTATTGCGTGAGATTGCAAGAAAATTTAGTGCCTTCAATGACATTGACCAGCAGTTTATTGGATAACAACTAACAAGTATATAACAGCTAGCAGCTTAACAACTATCTACAATCATATTATCAGAGAAATCTTCTATGATCCTTGCTATATTAATTCTGTGATATTATGTTGAAGATGATGTTCAAAATCAGAATACGATAAATTAAATGAATAAATACAATATAAGTTGAGAGAAATGCATTGACAAATGAGAATTTTTTTTTTTGAATCACGATAACACGGGGTATGCATGTAAAGACCAAGAACAAAGGCAGATAAAAAATTCGAAGGTTTTTATCTTTAAGGTTTTTAAAATTTATTTCAAGTGGTGCAGAGTTATCAACTGAAGATTCAATACAAGTCAAGCATAAATGTCTATTGCAGTATACAAGTCTACAACAGTATACAGTTAAATTCCCACAACAGAATCTATATTATTTGCCTCTACAAAGTAATATTACATTGTTATGTCACCAATGGCATTGTATTGTAGCATTGCAGCTTCCTATTTCTTTCAGGCTCACTTACATCTGGGAAGCATAGGCTACATAAACCTGACCTTCACCTTACATTGGTCATAAAGCACTGAGTAATAAAATTTCTCTGACTCTACCCCGTTTATTGGTCATTGAAGATGTATTGTCAATGCGGGATAATTCGCTCGAGCCCTGTGATTTCAAGCTGTAAAAACGGTATATCTCTCCAATTTCCCCACTACGAGAAGTTTAAGCTGGGAGATGGAAAGTGATCTGCTCTAATTCATTACCACAAAATTACACGTTTTCTATTAGAATCATCAGATCTTGGAGTAATTGCATTGTCATCTTGGACTCATTTTCTTTATAAATAAAAGTGTTTTCAATAATCATTTCATTTCTTTTGTAACTTGCTGGAATAAGAACTTTCTATATTTTCTCACTGTAAACCTTCATTAATTAATCAAAAAGTTATTATTAATTTGGCAAGACCAAATCCATAATCCTTTACTCAGGAATTATAAGGACCAGCCTCATGTCTTTTTCTTTAGGGCTACTTTTAAAATAGATAAAATATAAATCTCAGTACCCTTTCGAATTATTTGTCACGACATGTTTCGGCTATCAATGCCATTTTCAAGTGATTTGAAAATAAATGAATACTGTATTTATTTTTTCAAATCAATTAAAAAGGCATTAATAGCCGACACATGTCGTGACAAAAATAATTTAAAAGGGTACTGAGATTTATATTTTTATTTATTGCAATATTTCTATATATGGATCTATTGCTTGCATTCTTCTCTTTCGTTTGTAAAATTTCCTACTGATTCCTATTTAGCACTTTTCAAAATAGAAGATTTCTACAATTTTATTAATCTTGAGCACCATTTCATATCCCGTGAATTTTTTCTATGAGAAGCCTCTCATGGTTAATCATACAGGTGTATAAATCTTTATAGGTGAATCATCAACCAATGAAAGAAGAGGTTCAGTCCCATAGGTGAGCCCGCGGTATAGTATATACGGTATGATAAAACTTATTATGATAACAACGCTCACCATACGCTCTATGGCATTGTGTGGATAACAGTTGGCTACCAGTATTAAAATAGAGATTCTACTAAACAATAACATTATTCTTATGTGGTTGATGTTTGAAGTCATAAACCACACCAGAGACAATGCTATCACAATTATCAACTCTACCAAAGTATTTACAGTCTCTGACTATACCAACATACGTTGATGGTCTCTGTTTAGTATATTCACATCATACGTTTTCTCTCCTGCTCGCACATCACTACCACGGTCAATATACAGATGATATAGTGAGGTCCACGTTATAATGGCAGTGGAGAAAGATAACAGAGCAACGTTGCCGATCCTCTCTCTTGTCAATGCCTTCTATAGACGGTAGCTTATACAGATTATTGATGTAATATCAACTGCTCATTCTCGTTTAAATAATGAGTTATATTTTATTAAGCAAAAAATTATATTTTTCAATAATTTCATGATGATTAAGATGGAATATATTGGTAATTAATTCTTAATTCTACATTGTTGAAAGACGATCTGGCAACTGAGCAAAGCGAGAAAGAGAAATCGCTATCTGCTTTGTTGAATGATAGACAAGGATAGCAATACCATTGCTAATCAAACACTGCCATTATATCGTACACCTCACTATTGTAATCGAGCTATTGCGTGAGATTGCAAGAAAATTTAGTGCTTTCAATGTCATTGACCGGTAGTTTATTGGATAACAGCTAACAAGTATATAACAGCTAGCAGCTCAACAACTATCTACATATTATGTTGAAGATGGTGTTCAGAATAAGAATACGATAAATTGAATGAATAAATGCAATATAAGTTAAGAGAAATGCATCATCGAATGAGAAATTTTAATAAAATTAGTAGAATTGATGGTGATGTTGTGAAATCTCTCCATAATAAGAAAACAAAGATATTTCAAATTTCACTGAAAATGTATTAAAACTTTAAAACAGAACCATGGTTTCACGTAGTTAACCAACGCATCATCAGCTACATCATCAACGCATTCCTCAGTACAGCTGATGATGCGTTGGTTAACTACGTGGAACCATGGTTCTGTTTTAAAGTTTTAATACATTTTCAGTGAAATTTGACAATATCTTTGTTTTCTTATTATGAGAAATTTTTGTTTGAATCACGATAACACGGGGTATGCATGTAAAGACCAAGAACAAAGGCAGAAAATAAATTCGAAGGTTTCATTTCTAAGTGGTCCAGAGTATTATCAACTGAAGATTCAATACAAGTCAAACATAAATGTCCACTACAGTATACAAGTCTAAAACAGAATACAGTTAAATTCCCACAACAGAATCTATATTATTTCCCTCTACGAAGTAACATTGTTATGTCACCAATGGCATTGTATTGGTAGCATTGTAGCTTCCTATTTCTTCCAGGCCCACTTACATCTGGGAAGCATAGGCTACATAAACCTGACCTTCACCTTACATTGGTCATAAAACACTGAGTAATAAAATTTCTCTGACTCTACCCCTTTTATTGACCATTCGAAGTATTGTCAATGCGGGATAATTCGTTCGAGCCCTGTGATTTCAAGCTGTAAAAACGGTATATCTCTCCAGTACGAGAAGATGGAGAGAAGCTGGGAGATGGAAAGTGATCTGCTCTAATTTATTACCAGAAAATTACACGTTTTCTATTAGAATCATCAGATCTTGGAGAATTATATTGTCATCTTCGACTCATTTTCAAACAGTCTCCTTTATAAATAAAAGTATTTAAAAAATCATTTCATTTCTAATGTGATCTGCTGTAATAAGAACGTTCTATATTTTCTCACTTAAAACATCATTAATTAATCCAAACGTTATTATTAATTTGGCAAGACCAAGTTCATAATCCTTTACTCAGGCGCTTTAAGGACCAGCCCATATTAAGCGGGGTTTTCAAGCATTTTTAGAGTCGGCAGGGTAGGAAGTTCTCTGATTGTCTGATTGAGTTAGTGTCTGGAAAAAGGCTTAATGTGGTCTGGCTCCAAGTAGTCTATAAGATTTCGAATATTTTCCAAAAAATCAAAACTCATTGAGTTATAAAAAACATTAGAAAATAATAAAGAAGCTCTCAATCTTGAAACATTTGCAAGACAGTATCAACAGAGTTCTGTTTTGATTTCTACGGCTTTATTATAATACTGGTTTTACTGTTACAGTAAGAGCTGTTACAAACTTATGAAAACACCTTCGCTATTAGTAACTGGAGGGATGATTCGATTCACAGATTAATGTTATGGAATTATTGAATTGAAGTAGACTTCATACATTCTCCCGATTTGTAAAAAATGATAAGGGAGCAGCTTCGAAGCCTTTTATGAGCACAGTTACTGACGTAGGCTATGTGGAAAAAATAGAATGATCTTACCATACGACAATGTCCCATTAATGAATGTGGAACAAATAAATTCTATCAACATTCAATAACGTAGCTTCTGCAGATGTTCTGCAATAGTGATTTATTCATCCCGCAATCAATGGTATTTGGATTTGTTAAATGGAAATGAGGTGATATACATAGTGGTGATAAATTTTCTAAACGGTACTCCTATCTGCATTAAAATGACTGCAAGGAACAGTTGGGATTCGCTGCCGGATTACAGTGCGGTATCAATGCTAAGAGTCTAGTAATGAGTCGTTTTATCTATTATTAGCTTTATATATTCGCATTACTTCATAATTGGTTTGGGAGAGATAGTTTCCTGCAAATAAACATACGGAAACGAGAAGTTGTATGATACGAGACATAAAGTTAGTGTACTTATGGTCATACGGCCGTAGGGATTTTATTTCAGGAATTTTTGAATTTTCCGACTTCCGGAGGAGACGATAAGACTTCGGTCCCGACTACCTAAAAAGTAGTCGTCATTTCTCATCATCATCCCTCTCACTCATTATCCACACACAAGCCTAAGAGCTTATGTGAGCATCACCCTCAATATTATTATTATTTTTATAGGGACTTAATTATGGCGAGACACATATCCATAAAGAGAGTTCATTTCACAGAATTACAAGAATTACAGAATTACAATTATAGGAGTTTTCTCTGGTTCATTTGTGCTCTTACGGCCAGAGAGATTTTACTCTCTTGTTTTATTTTTTGACGATGATTTCTCGCCATTATTTTTTATGGCGTTTTACTTTTGACTTGTTGGTTATTTATTTATTCAATGTCACATGAGTGAGCACAATGGTCAAAGCCCAAATAGCACTCATGACAATATTGATTAATTATACAAGAGTGAATTATTCTATTGCTTAGCTTCATCCCTTCTCTGCATAACAAGACCGGTTGGAAGACGATTTGATGAGAAATGACGATGATAAAAAGTTTTGTGAACCTTTTGGTGGAAAAGGTCAATCTTATCTCCCGCCAACCACTTCCTGACTTTTCAAACTCTCCCTATCCCTCTCTTCATCTAAGGAATAATACTAATATATTTGAAATATATTTTCATAACCTGATGATGGTTTGAACACTGAAACCAGTTGTTATAATTTGTATTCTTAATCTATTATCTTATTAATTTCAAGGTTACTATAATTCTATTTTATAAATGAAGGAATAATACTTTTAATAGAATTAACACTATGAACTGAGATATTGTGATATTCTCCATATTAATGTGGAATAATAATATAATATTGAGGGTGATGCACACATAAGCTCTTAGGCTTGTGCGTGGGTAATGAGTGAGAGGGATGATGATGAGAAATGACTACCACTATCGCCTCTTCCTAAAGACGTGGTGGCCGTATCTATGTGATTGTGCTGCGGTCAAAAACTTTTGCCCCGGTCGAGATTCGAACTTGGGTTTTCTTGATTATAAAATAAAAGCGATATCATTAAATCCTCATAGTTTTATCCACAATTGAGTTGGTTTGACAATATCGCTTTTATTTCATCTTTTATGTAAAATTTTTTACATCGATGTGCAGATTCAAGATTCAGGAAGGTGATGAATGGTAATCTAGGGGGTTTGGGTCAGGATTATGAGACTAGGAAATCCAATGCATCTTTTTAACAATATTAAAAGAAAATCTGGTGTGGTAACTCACACAACTTTCCTTGCTCATTGATCTATAAGCCTCATTAACGAGGATAATTTAGGGAATAACATTATGCCGATTGGCAGCTAAATAATTAAAACTACGATTATACTATTGTGATTGTGTTCAGAGTACATTTTCCTTTGTTTGAATGATGAAAATGGATGATTTTTTAAAAGTTATCAAAACAGCTGTTCTACAATAGTTATTTGTGCAACTAGTGCGCAAAGTGACAGTTTGCTGCACCGAAAGAAACGTTTACGCCCGAGCCGTAGGCGAGGGCGGAATGGTTTCTTGAGTGCAGCAGAGGAACTTTGAGCACGTATTTCACATTAAGTTTTTCCTACAGTTACCATTGAATATGAAAAGTGGGTAATTATGGGTAAAATTGCCTGAAATCCATCAAATGTTTTTCTGTGTAATTTTATTATTGATAAAAACCTTAATCCTAAAATCCTAAAGTCCTCGTTGTCCTTGGTTATAATATATAATGAATAATAATTAGCGCGTTGTGCTTCGTTGCACGTCTGCTCACTATAGCAGCCACAGCAGTCACTGTTACCAACTTCATTTTGATTTTGCTGCACTGTTGCTCCATATAACCTACTAAGTATTTTTCCTACAGTTACGTTGAAAAGTGGCCATTGCTGCACTGATTACAGAACGCAAAGAATCACTTTTCCGCTCTAGTGCGGGAAAAATTTTTCTGACTCCAGATTTGCAACATGGCAACGCAAAATACATAGTAGGTTATATGGAGCAACAGTGCAGTAAAATCAAAATGAAGTTGGTAACAGTGACTGGGCTGCTATAGTGAGCAGAGGTGCAACGAAGCACAACGCGCTAATTATTATTCATTATATATTATAACCAAGGACAATGAGGACTTAGGATTTTAGGATTAAGGTTTTTATCAATAATAAATTACACAGAGAAACATTTGATGGATTTCAGGCAATTTTACCCATAATTACCCACTTTTCATATTCAATGGTAACTGTAGGAAAAACTTAATGTGAAATACGTGCGCAAAGTTCCTCTGCTGCACTCAAGAAACCATTCCGCCCTCGCCTACGGCTCGGGCGTAAACGTTTCTTTCGGTGCAGCAAACTGTCACTTTGCGCACTAGTTGCACAAATAACTATTGCGTTGCCATGTTGCAAATCTGGAGTGCAGAAAAATTTTTCCCGCACTAGAGCGGAAAAGTGATTCTTTGCGTTCTGTAATCAGTGCAGCAATGGCTACTTTTCAACGTAACTGTAGGAAAATAAAATATCGACATGTGTTCTTTTGAATAAACTGCTCTACCTACCTACCTCACGCACGAAAAAGAGGTTACAAAGTAAATTTCTCAAGGATGGGGTGGACCCCCTGTTAATTTCTCAGGGAGGAGACTCATGCCAGTTGATAGAGCTGATATATAACTATACAGGGTATGAATTTGAAAAAAATCGGTCAAGTCATTTTTGAGGAAATCGTGATAGAAATTTAACAAAATTTATTCTCCTCAGGAATATTACGGAGCTCCTGCAATTTTCCCAGAAATGTGAGACTCATGTCAGTTGATAGGGCTTATAAATAGCTATCTAGGGTATAAATTTGAAGAAAATCGTTAAAGCCGTTTTCGAGAAAACCGTGAAAAACATGTTTTTTTAGCCATTATCCTTCATTTTGAATTGAATTTTATTGAATTTCTTATTGTCGGAGCCTCATGGTATAAGGAGTTTGAAATTTCAAGTCAATCGGTTAATTAGGAATGGAGTTATCGTGTTCACAGGCACACACACACCCACACCCACAGACCAACACCCAAAAATCATGTTTTTGGACTCGGGGGACCTTGAAACATATAGAAAACATGAAATTAGGGTACCTAAAATTTTTTGGAAAGCAATACTTTCCTTAGCTATGGTAATAGGGCAAAGAAAGTAATGAAACGTATAGAAAACATGAAATTAGGGTACCTAAAATTTTTTGGAAAGCAATACTTTCCTTACCTATCGTAATAGGGCAAGGAAAGTAACAAGATGCTCTCTTATGGTATTGACCAAGTTTGGTCTGTCATTGTCGGTCAGCAGGGTCCCAATAATATACTCAATAACCAATCTCATAGGGGAGGAATCAGGTTAGAGTAGTCAACATGTCAAAAATAAAATACCTCCTGCCACAGTTAGGCTTTACGAACTTACTTTATGGACATGTCATGTATATTCATCGACTTGTCTCAAACTCCCACATTATTGCTGGGTTTCAAGAACCATCATCCTTGATGAATGCGGCAGTTGTCAACAGTTATTTCAAGATAGTTAGTAGATTTTTACTAGTTGAAAGTATTTGTCATCAGTCATTACCATTAATCAGGTCTGACAGTAAGCCTATTTTTCAATTTATGAACGTAGATTGTATTGAGATGCGTGAATGACTAAACTTTTTCAACAGTTATTTCAAGGTAGTTTAATTTTTACTAGTTGAACACCAAGTGTTTTTCATTCATTAGGTCTGACAGTAACCCTATTTTTCATTTAATGAACCTAGATTGTATTTAAATGCGTGAATAACTCAACTTCAACTTCAGCTAAAACCTTTTACTAGCGTTTTCAAATATCTTGTGAACTCACTACGGCCTGTAAATCCGTTTCAAGTTTATGTTCTTGAACACTCGTATATCAAAATTTGTATAATTATAGAGAAACGAGTAACTGTATACATTTTAGCAAATAAGGGAATGGAGCTCATGAAATTGAAGCATAATAACTGATTTCAATTTACAAACGTTTATCTTTATCTCGAAAGATGACGTAGCTTGCATTAAATCTACCAATGTTTTCACATCAGTTGCTTGTTTCATAAATGAAAAATCTGGTGTGGCGCACTCACACAACTTTCCTTGCCGTTATGAGAATTGATCACCTGACGCTAGTGTTCACGCGCATCTCAAGTCCACTTATAAACAGAGATCTGAGCAGCTGGTGACAGGGCAATAACGCTGGAGACATACAAGGTCTGCTATCTCTTCATAGTGAATCATTTAATAGAATCAACAGTTGCCTACAGTTTGCAATTGGATAATCACATTTTCTCGAATTTCGAGCTTATTTTCAATTTAAGATTAAAATGTTACTGAACATTAATTGTAGAGATTTTCATGCTCAATCTTTTCAACACGAATTTTTTGTTAAAATGTATCTGAAGCCTGATAATTGTGAATCTTAAATCTAACTTTGCATAGATGGGGTGGAGCTCCTGAAATCTTTACAGATATGGGACTTGTGGCAGTTGATAGATCTTATCATTTTATGTATAAATTTAATCAAAGTCGTTGGAGCCGTTCTCGACAAAATCGCAATAAACCCTGTTTCTGACAACATTTTATCCATTTTAGCCGCCATTTTGAATTGCATTTGATCGTAATTGTTCGTGTCGGATCCTTATATTGTAAGGACCTCAAGTTCCAAATTTCAAGTCATTCAGTTGATTGGGAGATGAGATATCGTGTACACACACACACACACACACACACACCACACACACACAAGGGAAGTAATAAATAAATAAAACATTAGGCGGATAGGCGTATGATAGATTTCAATTATTACAAATCAGGACAAGTTCTATGATACGATGCAACGTGGCTGCATAGACCCAATTTGCGATGCAATATGGATCAAGTTTATAAACAACCATAGACTCAGTTAAACTTCAGGGAAGGTTCAGGAAACGTACAAGGCGGATTCACACTCATCAGTATCAGTGAATGTGTCCAATACAGTAAGAATATAATTCCTTTTAGCTTCAATGAGACTATTCATACTCGCACGGTCGGGCTGAGTGTGAAAAGCCCCATAAGAAAGTATTCTCAATGATACTAATATGTAGGAGTCCGTCTTTTAACTTGAGGAAAGGTAACTATTTTAGAGGCGACCGCTTCCAAAGAAGTTTCAATAAAAGTATAGAGAAGAGGCAGTTCTCACAATTTTACGATTGATAATCATTTTTCAATTTGCGATACTACAGGGAGGAGGCTTCCACTATTCAATTAGAGACAATTGAAGAGTAAACTGTTCTAGCAAGGAAATGTCAAAGTTATCAGCTTTTACGGTTGACCAGTTACAGGACAGTATTTTAAATCCATAACTGTAAAGCGGGAAATACGGCTAGAGTTGTGGTCGTAACTCGGAAGGAGGATGCTAATATGACAAGAGGCTCTGCATTTTTATATTATAAACAGCAGCTGGAAGAGGGAAGGAAATTCTCGTACCTTCATCTGCCGATGCTATTTTGTGGCTGCCATAAAAAAATGGAAGGCGTCGATACAAATATTTAGTATGATGAGACTGATATTATTGGGAATTTCCTTATCACGTGTTTCAACTTCAGTTTTTTGACTGCGCCAAGGGTGCCGTTGACTCTTTTTAATGGCTATTTAATTCTGGCGAACTGGTTTTATCGATTCGGACAAGTTCAATTCACAACCGTTAAGCACTTTTCCACGTCCATCTTCTATTCTAATGCTGTCGTAAAAATTACACACTAAACGTATAATTTGTGTGCGAGGAGACCCTTCAACTACTGGCGGACTCCAACTAATCTATACACTACGAGAAACTAATTAACTATCAGTTATTATTGGGTGCATTAGGATCAAATGTAACGGTTCACCAATGGTACCTGCTACATTAGAGTTTCAGAAGAGATAATATGAGATCAAAACACCTCTATCAAACGTCTAGTAGGCATTCACCTTGCACGTGTAATTTCTGCGGAATTTTGAAGACATGCTTAGCTACTATAATGAGGCACGTAAAGTCCATCAAGAGCCTGTTCAAGTAGCGGTAGCAAATTCTACAGTTCTGCGCTCACAAAAAATTGCAATGTCGAACGTTATCGTTTAGCATGGATCTCTAGATTATAGATTTTAGATGTTTTACTATATCATAAAGTTGAAAAATGTAAAGCACCATGCTTCAATCCCTATAAGAAACTAAAATTCATGAAAATTGATATAACAATTCGTTATTAGACCGGTGATTCTTTCACTGGTTCTCTAAGATCTTTATCTTTGATGATTACATCAGAATACCTCAATCAAATTATCTAGAGCTAGAGTCGAAAAAAATTAAGGTACTCCAATTTCTAAATTTCTATACGTTTTTGTTAAAAGTGGTATTTGGGTATTGGTCTGTATGTGTGTGTGTGTGTGTGGTGTGTGTGTGTGTGTGTGTGTGTGTGTGGTGTGTGTGGTGTGGTGTGTGTGTGTGTGTGGTGTGTGTGTGTGTGTGTGTGTGTGTGTGTATGAGTGTATGTGCGTCTGTGTACACGATATCTCATCTCCACAATCAACGGAATGACTTGAAATTTGGAACTTAAGGTCCTTACACTATAAGGATCCGACACGAACAATTTCGATCAAATGCAATTCAATATGGCGGCTAAAATGGCGAAAATGTTGTCAAAAAGAGGGGTTTTCGCGATTTTCTCGAAAACGGCTCCAACGATTTTGATCAAGTTCATACCTAAAAAAGTCATTGATAGACTCTATCGACTGCCACAAGTCCCATATTTGTAAAAATTTCAGGAGCACCGCCCCATCCATGCAAAGTTTGATTTTAGATTCCCAATTATCAGTCTTCAGATACAATTTAAACTAAAAAATCTAAGTGGAAAAGATTCAGCATGAAAATCTCTACAGTTTATGTTCAGTAACATTTTCACTTAAAAATTGAAAATAAGCTTTAAATTCGAGAAAATGTGATTATTCAGTTGCAAATTATATTGTTGATTCTATTAAATCATTCACTATGAAGAGATAGCAGACCTCATGTTTGTGTCTCCAGCGTTATTGCCCAGCTGGCTCAAATCTTTGAATTGAGATGCGCGGGAACACTAGCGTCAGGTGATCAATTTTCATAACGGCAAGGAAAGTTGTGTGAGTGCGCCACACCAGATTTTTGTATATATTTCTATATTTGGTTATTTGTATTCATTCATAGTTATTTATGTCCAACGGATCTCGAAAACAGCTCTAACGATTTTCACGAAATTTGGAATATAGTTGGTTTATAATACAAATATTCGATTGCACCAGGTCTCATCCCTGGGAAAACTCGCTGAACGACATTAAAATGTTAATTCATCCTTTGAAAAACAGCTGAGACTTTCGTCGTCTGTGGATAGTGAAAAAGTGAGTGAGACGCACTCGGTCTGTGGAAAATCAAAATATATCATCCCCGAAATTCATAAGCTGACGTATTATAGGCAGCTATAAAATATAAACACGATCATTTCAAAGAATTGTGTTCTGTTTTTCAATAAATAAAAATAACGAGCGAAGCTCGGTGCCCCGATATTGGATGAGAAATGAACAACTAAATAAGTGAATGGCATCAAGCATCACTATCAGAACTATAAACAAATAGAATCGAATGATTATTTTTTTCCACGAAAATCAATTGAAAGTTTTATTTTTCATCGACTCTATGAGGCAAAAGTTACCATAACACTTCGAGCATGCACTTCCTAGTATGGTTCACATTGTTTTGAGGTTTCAATGTAATTTATACATTGAATCATACCCATATTCGGCACGGCGGAACGTGGAAGAAAGAATATAAACTCAGATATGCGCAAATTACTCAAAATCAACACCTTACAAACTCAACAGAAGGCTGAAAAAAGGAACCTCTTGGACAAGTTCGAAATCAATAATTATTCATGATTTATTTACGAACAGTAATTCAATGTGTAAGCTACTGCTTTCAAACTACTATCATCAATGAGCTGGAGTTTTTCAGTTTTTTTTCTAGTTCAAGTAATGAACTAAAATAAATACATGAGTTTCATTTTTTTCAAATCTCATTTATTACCATTTGAAAATCAATAGAAGTAAGTCTATTAGAATATGGAATATATCTAATATTCAGTCAAATAAAATATAGTGTCCATTAGGAGCTTAGTTTCAATAATGACATTCTTGAAGAAGATTCCATTATTTCAGCGAATTCATATTTTTAGAAATCTCAATCAATAATTATCAACTTGCATTAAGTCATTACGGTAGGTACTAAGCAAATTTGCATGTTCACCATTGAACGTTGCCTCGAGTTACATTGGATAAAAACATCAGAGACCTCATAAATGATCTGAATTGCTTAATAAACAGGTCCTAATATTTCAACAGTGACATGTCAGACCCGCCTTTCAAGCTGGCTTGCTTATTTCCACTACCTCTCAACTCATATCTTCATCGCACTAATGAATTTTTATCCACATGTTTTTCACTACTCCGTTTCCTTATGGCAATGATTTAGAGCCGTACTTTTTGTAGAGCGTTTGAGATGAACCAAGATTTGAAATAAAAGAAGAACCGCGGCTGTCTACAATCTGAAAACCAGAATTTGTTTCTCACATTGCTGAGCGACTGTAGCTCGCGAAAATTGGCAGCAAGATTTATGAGCCCACCAGCGGGAAGGAAACTCCCACTGCAGATTATTTCCATCATTGAATCCTTGATTTGAATCTATTTTGTATCCACACATTTCGACACCAATCAAATAACTAGCAATAAATCAACAATGTGCTGCGATCTTATCTTATTTTTTCATTAGCCCATATTTCTATATCATATAATTTTAATCCTCATATTGAAATAAATGTTATTTATTCCAGAATACAAATAATAAGCTTTCGATATCAATTGTATATCTCTGCAATACTACATGTAGAAAAGATAAATAAATAATATGGAGTGACCTGGCTGGCTCAAGTCTGGTGTCAGAGTTTTCAGGTCGCAATTGATCAATTTCAGGGCCTCTGACATGACCTAACGACTGCTTTTCAGACAGCCGGGACCGACGGCTCAACAAGATAAATAAATAAAAATTCCGTTCAACTACTACCATAACTGCAGAACTTGTTACAATTACATTTATTCGATTATCATACATGTATGAAGTAGCTCATGAAATTTCCTTAGTATACTATGTAACTTAAGCCTGTAATGAAATACTATAGTTCAAAAATGAGATATTAGTGGAATAACCTACGTTTATTGGTAGGGAGAGGAGAGCCTTATATGGTAGTTCCACATTGCTGTTAATGAAGAAATTTAATAGAATAGGTGGTGGACAGAGAGCCGGACTAAGCACAGGGGTAGGCTGGCTATCAATTTGTAGGGCGGCAGAAAATAATATTTCCATACATTAAGTTAAGCCACAATTCGTTTTTTGAGTATAGTACACATGTATCATATCAAATACTATTTTCCAAAATGCACATCCAAGTTTTAATGAGTGAGAGAGTAATCATGTTACTCAGATGGACAAAACATCTTGGCTCTCGAATAATTTCAGAATTTTTCAAGAAGAGTTTGGAGGAATCTTATGAGAAAGTTTAGAATTTCTCAAATATTCAAACTTCAGGAATTCAAAATTGCTCAAACATCCAACCTTTGGGAAATTCAAAATTGCCTCAACTCTTTTGTTACATGCTTAATTCTACATAAATCGTTTTGGAAAATAAAGATTTGACTCAGATTTTTGGAAAAAGATGAAGTCAACAAATATCAACGCCACAGAAAAAGATTTAACCAAGTATCATGAATCTTATTTGACGCATGACCGCGTTCAATATTTAACTAGTAACACAAAATTGGACTTGGATCATTGTGCATTTGAATACAGTACCACCCAACTGTCATACCATTGTTACACTCCACATTCTTCAACACTCAATGGGTTACAAGATCCAGTACCCTGTAGCCGGAATCATACAAAGGAATTCTATTCACCAAGAAACCTAAAGAACCATGACAAGCAAGCTTCTGAAAAAAAGATGCTATGTGCGCCCACAGGTAATGCGTAGAGCTAACATAGTAGAAGGTGCATGGTGCATAAAAAAGGACAGCCGCTATCATAACCCTATCACAGCCAACGCCAACGACTAATGATTCCTCAACTTTGTTTTATAGATCGTAAACTGTCCGTTACACACCATTAATCTTTCTCAACGAACATTCTCTTGCCTCCTCTATATAATCGGCCTTGCCTTTCTCTCTCCGATGCCATCATCGGATCATCCGTCAATTTCTTCAACTGCTTTCTTCTGTCCGATGGAAAATATTGAAAGTAACAATTTTGATGGGTGCTGAACAAAGTATAACAGCTTTATGAAATCAATCATTCAATTTAGAGAGCCAGTGACACCGTAAAGTTGAAGGTTATTGTGTTTTTTATGTTGAATCAATTTCTTCAGCACTCAATTATTGATGATTATACGTAGTAGTTTCGACGAGATTGAACTCCCTAGAGTTATAATGTGTATGATTACTGACCTTATCTCGACGCTTTGTGATATTTGGGGTTGTGATCATCATGAAAAATTGGAACTAGATGAAAGGTTTAAGTCATGAGACACTGTTCCAAACACTTTTGGTTATGAGTTTAGAACTTCCCATTATTGTTATTAAACTTGACAATATTCATTCATTTATCTTTTTGTTCCAATACACGCTTTTGGTTATGAGCTTAGAATTTCCCATAATTTAAACCTGACAATTCATATACTTAACGTTTAGCTCCAAGAAGTTCTTACTATTTCTAAGATGTAGCTTCTGAGTGACTTCTAAGAAGTTCTAGGATTTTCAATAAATTTTTTTTGTCGTACCAAATTTGCAATAAATCGGATAAAACGTGTAATGAGGCAAATTTATTTTTTATCCATCAGTTGTTTCCAGTAAACTAATAGATATTTTTATTGTGTTTCAGAATGTAATCTGGCACCTTTCCAGAGTGGTACATCTACGCAGAAGATACCATTCGTGTTCCTGCCTATGAAAGGTCAAATTGTGTACCCCAGTGCAGAAATTTCATTCTCAGGTGAGTTTGAAATAGCTTTTCCCATTAATTTTTTTACAATTATTGTGATCAAATTATTGAGTAGGCTTAGGTGGCTCTAACTTTTCATTTTGTGAGAATTACATTAATGAATAAGAGTAAAGCAACTAGTATATTAGTTAATATAATAAATAATTTCAAAGTAAATAGGAATGAATATCACATTTAGAAATAGAAATATTGGTGCATCAAACATAGTAATGAAAATTTTATCATAGGAATAGCCCTACTTATATCTTTTGATATGAAGAGATGCCTAACGGATTGCCTTTACAGCTATGAATAAATTATTTCAATAACAAGCAGGGTTGGCAACAATACATACCGGTACATGTTGATATAAATCAGAATTCAATTATAATTGAAACACTAATCGATATTCTATCGAATTCTATGAGGTGCATTACGATGCAATGGAAATATGACAATGCTCTGCCCAATGTGTAGGCTATGCTCAATTACAGCTCTATTAAGGTGCGTACAGATATACGTGCCGCGAACATGAGCAATTCACTTTTAATCAGATGATTATATGTGTATTTTTACAGAAACGGTAAGAGACAAATATAAAAAGCTTGGCATCAGCTGATTAAAAGTGAATTGCTCATGTTCGCGGCGCGTAAATCTGTACGCACCTTGATATTTCATTGTAATTTTTCAATACTCTTTTTTCTGTACTCTTACTATGTATAATGAACTATTGTAATT
Source organism: Nilaparvata lugens (assembly GCF_014356525.2). Taxonomy (NCBI): domain Eukaryota; kingdom Metazoa; phylum Arthropoda; class Insecta; order Hemiptera; family Delphacidae; genus Nilaparvata; species Nilaparvata lugens. The sequence goes on along the minus strand of NC_052505.1, from coordinate 83,467,228 downwards.
GTGTTGTTATGGAAGCAATTTTTGTGAGAAATCCTGTATGCTTCTATGTTTTTCATAAATAAATAAATAAATATCATATTCAAAATGCGTTTTGGATGGCATCTAATTGAGTTTGATGATCGATTAGAAAAAATCAGAGGGAATCATATTGAGATTGGACTACCTTATTATTTTATCTTTCAATGTTATTAAATTAGTGTCATTTGCATTGTAAATAAATAGATATGCACTTAGAAGTTGAGATATAGGGTGATAGTTCCCAACATTGATTCCAGCATCTCAATATCGACAAAAAAAAAAACATATCATTTAATTTCAATTAGGAATTTTGCAACTAATTCTCTGCTCTCTAGTGAACCACTTGCACACTTCCCACGATTTATGTGATTGTGATTGAAATTGAAAGAGCTGATTTGAATAGCTTCTCAATTACTACTAAAGTGAGAAGAAAGTATCAGTAACTGAAAGAAATTGCAATTTGGTATGCTCCGCAGTAGCAGCAGTGTTACATTCAGACTGAATACAGAGCAATTGCATGGTCAGGTCTCGATTCGGACAGTGGACAATAAAAACGACAGTAGTGCACAATAACACGACAGTAGTGGAACAAGCAGATTCAGGGAAGATTCGTCATGAACTGGCCAATGAAGACCACAATGAAGAAGTCAGTATTTGTATAAATGGGTCAATGACAAGAGCAACCAGGGAAAACGACAGTGAACCTAATCAGTCAGGCCAATTTAACACTTTCTTGCTAATCATGAGAATCGTAGAAACTATAAGGGCGATACCATATTGGGCGTTTTTCAAACGCCAACCCAATCAGTGATTCGGAGAGCTTAAGGCTGTGCAAAGGCTAAACATAAACTTTCTACTCGTAATATTTTTCAAAGTTTTTCGATTTGTAAATAATCAAGCTATCAAAATGAAAAAGTTTTCTCAGGAAAACATTTTTTTCCAATTACTTTTTGAGATATGAGCGCCTGAAGTTTGAATTTTTGGGACAGAACATTTCACATTCGGTAAGATATAAATCCATGAGATTTAGAGGATGGATTCTTCATGGTATTGTTGATCTAGTGAAACAACAATTTTCTGAAAATATCAATTTTTGGAAAAGTTATTCAATTTACCAAAAATTACTCAACTAAAAGTTATTTTTAGTAAATTGAATAACTATCTTAGAAAATGATATTTTCAGAAAATTTTTGTTTTACTAGATCAACAATATCATGAAGAGTCTATCCTCTAAATGTCATGGATTTATCTCTTACCGAATATGAAATGTTCTGTCCCAAAAATTTAAACTTGAGGCGCTCAAAAATTTAAACTAGAGGCGCTCGAAAGTAATGATCGGAAAAAATGTTTTCCTGAGAAAACTTTTTCATTTTGATAGCTTAATGATACACAAATCGGAAAACTTTGAAAAATATCATGAGTAGAAAGTTTATTTTTAGCCTTTGCACAGTCTTAAAGCCCTGCCGACTCTGAAAACGACAGAAAAAACTCATGATATGATCTCGCCCCAAGAATTCTGTTCATTTTGTCACAAAGTGAATTTTTGTGACGGATAGAGAGCCGCCGTCCAGCGTAATTTAGCGAATTTATTCTGTTTTAGAATTAGAATAGGATCGTCTTCCAGATATATTTTGTTAGATTTGCAGTTGTGCACATGCACATTATCACCATCGCCGTCAACCCCTTTAAATCATCAGCAGCGGATTCATCTAACCAGATATTTCCAGATCTTGTTTACCACTCGGCTACCGAGTTGAGTCGGTATCGCTCTTCATGAAATTTCTGGAATAGAAATATTGTTTACCGGCCTGAATTAGTGTAGCAATTACTATCATTGTCATCATTTGCTGCACCCTTAGCATCAGGAGCAGCTGAGTCAAAACCCCGTCACATGACCAGTGGCGTGATCGTCTTTTCAGACTCTCATTGGTCAGGAAGCTCTTTTCCCCCGGCCTCCTAATTTTCAGCGACCCGGTGCAGCTCCAAGAAGACCAGTGAGAGGCAGTTGTTCGGTGAACGGGTTCGTGTACGGCTGCGTTCCGAGCGGCGCTCCTAATAGTGGTGTATTAGTGGGTTAATATTCTATTCTGTATTTTAGTGAATGGAATATTGTATGTCGAATTGCCGACTGTATTTGAAGATAGAACTTCCTGGGGGATTTTCTTTCTTGTCGGTTATTTTTCCTAAATTCGTATCACTGGGGGTGAACGAGTTATCCTTGGTTTTGAAACCTGTAAGGGATCTCAAGTTTGGGTTACAAATAGTTGAGTGGGGAATTTAGCTAGGCTCTTATAGCGGGTTATTTTTGAGTACTTAATTTATAAGTCTCGACTCTGTCGCTTCACGACGTTTTTAATTATAATACGGGAAGTGGGAATCGGTTCGCTATTCTCCGTATCAGTATCCACGTCATTTCAGGTAATTGTATGTCAGGACTGGTAGTCCGTATATTTTTCCTTCTCTGTAGTAAGGTGGCCTTTAGTTTAAAGAGTAATTTTTCTCCATCGAGTTTTTATTCTTGTAGGGAAATCCCTGTCCTTTTTAAGAATAGTTTTTCTCAATTAATTTTTATTCTTGTGGGAAAATCCCTGTTCCTTTTGAGAGAAGTTTTCTCGATTAATTTTTATCCTTGTAGAGAGATTATTATCATTTATAGTAAGTTTTCCTTGCTTGGTTTTCATACTATAGAGTGGCCCAGTATTTTAACTTTTCTTAGCAGTTTCTGACTTGCTGTAATTCCTAGTAGGAAAATTCCAATCATTTCCTAGAGAACTCAGGTACAGCTTGAGTTCGTCCTTGTCGAAGTTGGTAGACTGCGACGTCCTTTCTCTTTCTTTCTCTTCACTTTCCCCATTCTAAAATCCTTCTAGCTCTCAGGTACAGCTTGAGGACTTCCTCGCCGAAGTTTCTAGACTGCGGCATCCTTTCTCTTTCTTTCTCTGAATTCTTCCTGTGTTAAAATCCTTCCTGATCTCAGTTCCAGATTCGAGATCGTCCTAGTCGCGGGTTTTCAGACCCGCGAATCCTTTCTAAAATTCTTAGAAACCTGTCTTCTTTAATAGCAAATATTATTTGCTGGTTTTCCCTGTGGAAAATTCACGAATTTTCCCGTGATCTCAGTTGCAAATTAGAGATCGATCTTGTGGTAGTCTTTAGACTGGCAATTACTTGGAAAAGTCTATTGAAATCTTTTCCTGAATTAGGAGTCTCTGACTCGATATTTTCCTTGTGGAAAATCCTGGAAAAATCCTTTCCTACCCTGACAACGACAGACTGTTGTCTTCCCGATATTATTCTACAGACTGTGTCTGTGAAAAATCTTTTCTATCCTCTCATAATAGTCGACATACTGACTATTAATTTAAAAGCGTTTCGGACGATTGAGAGTGATTCCCATACCCTTAAGGGCAGTCACAGATTGGCCCTTAATAACCGGCGCGCAGTCATCAGATTAGCGCGGAAATCCTGTTTAGCAGTTTCAGAATTGCTGAAAATCCTTTCGCAGCTGCAGGCTCGCGATTCAGAAATCCCACACCTAAAACCTTATTCTCCAAATTTTAATTACCACATAATTGAAATTGATATACTGTATTTAGCTAGCAGGTCCAGCCTGCTGAGAGCTAGAGCGCAATTCTCAGATTGCGGATTATTGAGCAGACATTTATTTGCTGTAGAGAATAATAATCTTATTATTGATTCTCTGTTCCCTATACCGTATACCTCATTCCCTGCACCCTATTCTCTATAGCTCTCACCTTAAACCCCATTGAAAACCTACATCCCGGGCTTGCAGGTACAGCTTGCTCGCCGTCAATTCGCAGTTGGTTCAGATTGCGTACTACCTTTATAAATAGAATTATTGGTAGGGATCTGATAGTCAGATCCGTCTCCTTGTATAGGGTCATCTTAATCTCCCCTTAACACCCACCCTGTATTCAAAAGGCCGAGGGCCGAATCGGCCAGTAGCGCCACGGGCAAACACTCTTCCCCTGAACGTAAAAATCTCGCGAAAGAAGCAGAGGGTAAAGAATCAGGATAGAGGGAGAAGTGTAGGTCCGGTATCTCCACCTGTCAGTACGGCTACTGACCCCGACCCATATCCGACTGTAGCTAGTCCGCGTTGTAGCAATACTTCGCAATTATTAGGAAACCTAGAGGGTGGAATAGGTCATGCTAATAATTTGAAGTTTTGCACGGAACTTGCTGCTTGTAAAAATAACTAGTAGTTCTGTTAATAGTAGACCTCACGCAGTATTCTCATCCACAAGTACCTGATTGAAACTATAGACCTTATGGAAATGCAGCAATAGACTGGCTTCTCCACACATCTGTGTAATTACTTGTCAGCTGATTTATGAAGAATTCTATAGTCTGATTTTTACTCTAATATTGACGTATGAAGGAGGCTCCTTTTTCCTTTTATATTATCATTGAAATGCAGAATTTCCAAAAAAAACTTGTATATACGTCGACGCGCAATTGAAAAAGGAACATACCTTTCAAATTTCATGAAAATCTATTACCGCGTTTCGTCGTAAATGCGCAACATATAAACATTTAAACATTAAGAGAAATGCCAAACCTCGACTTGTTTCTTAGACCTCACTTCGCTCGGTCAATAATTTTAAATAATGATTTATTCATCAGAAAAATTCATCATACAATTCTGTGGTCTTTATTCTCTGGTCTGCTACAATTCATCATACAATTTGTTGCTCAAGTGAATAAAACAAAATTAAATAAATTATCTTTTGCGGCCTGATGCAAAGATAATTATGACAAAAATTATCTTTCGCAATCAGTCCACACCTAAAGCATCAAAACTGAAAGCCAGAATATCATCATTGAATATTAATTATTGAAATCAATCAATCAAAATTAACATAAACCTACCTCAATTCATCACCGTAATTACAATGGAATTGGCAAATCATCCATATTATCAAGTAAATTATCTCAATTACCATACCATTAGGTTTTAAATCTCAAGAGCCTGAGGATACAAGATAAGAATTGGAGCATTTTATATTCAGGACATGTATACAGAAATCATTCAACTGCCAAAAACGTGAAATCGGTGGCCCTAATGTGTTACCAACTCATTATCGTCCATCCTGTGATGAAAGTTGATTGACTGAGGACCCTGCAACTGAATACCTCACGCTCAATATTTTTCCATTGCAAGCACATAAAATTTACACTTTTTTCAGAAATGTTGTGGAACTTCTCCATGTTGAGGTGTAAAAGTAATTATTTGTATTTATTTATAAAGTAGTCCATTGAACACCATAGCGTACTCGAGTTTCAACGCCATTCTTGGCATCATCTTCAGTGAAACTCTTCAGTGAAACTTCAGTGGAAACTGTTTCCACTGAAGATGATGCCAAGAATGGCGTTGAAACTCGAGTATGGTTTTTAAATAAACTTAATTTTGTGGATTTGACAATATTTGTATAATTACGTTTCGTATAATTACAGCAAGCACATAAGATAGAAATTAAGCCGCGTTTACACCAAAGTTATTAACAAAATGTTAATAACTTAATCCTTATAGATTCTATTAGATTGAACGAAACTTGACAAACACATAATAGATTATCATCATGTGTATAATAAGTTATGTTCAATCTAATACAATCTATAAGGATTAAGTTATTTACATTTTGTTGATAAATTTTGTGTAAATTCAGCTTAAGATTCTCAGATCTATAAAAACAAAGTTTGGAGATGTAGGCTATATACTGGAAAAATAAGCAGCTGTTATTTTAATATAAGTATACCTAAGGTTTTATTTAACTAATGTTTACATTGCAGTTCGTTATGTATTAGGAAATTCACGGTTATAGTTCTTATATGTTATTTTGATCTTCACAGTCTTTCTCCCTATTTTGAAGCTCCCCTCCAGTCACAAAAAAGTGAAATTATCTAAATTTAAAAGAATGGTTTGTATAAATATTTTTGGACTGAACATTTTTTGGAAATCTAGAAGACATAACCTCATTTTGAACTTTTAATGTTACCTAAATTTGGGAGAGAAATAGTACAAGGTATTCTTAAGCTGCGTTTAAACCAAAGTTATTAACAAAATGTTAATAACTTAATCCTTATAGATTCTATTAGATTGAGCATAACTTATCATAAACATGATGAACATATGTGTTTGTCTAGTTCCGTTCAATCTAATAGAATCTATAAGGATTAAGTTATTAATATTTTGTTAATAACTTTGGTATAAACGCAGCTTTAACATACTGACTAATCATTTATTTCTTGAACAGTTCTTGAAACGTCGATAGATGTTTGTAGCTGTGTATTATGATTCATTTTTCATTATATACGGTAATACTTTCTCAAACTGCAAATAGAATCTGCACATTTGAATGGGACCTGATAGTGGAGGATTAAGTTATTAACATTTTGTTTAATAACTTAACAAACATTAAACATTAACATTAAACACAAACATTAATAACAACAAAAAAACATTTTAATAACTTTGGTGTAAACGCAGATTAAGTTTTTCTCTCCCGATCTGTGCGTTATTGTATAGAAGAATAAAGAATGAAATGATATATTTTGAAAATGATCAACAAATTGGAATGAAACAAAACATTTTCCTGACTAGTATACAACATGGGTTGTCAGTAAAAAAACATTTTTAATGCTACCACAGAGTTTCAAAGAAGTAATCATTGTAGCCACTACCAGCAAATGAATAGTCTTCAATCAACTTATTGGATGATTGATGTTGTTGCAGGAGTCAAGTCGCCGATTTGCGTTGTTTCTGGAGCGAAGTTCTTGACGAGAGCAGGATGGGCCGATCTACGCAACAGGTCCGACACAGAGCCACCCTTCCGCATGTTCCGCGACGAGGGCCGCACTTTCCTTCAGGTATGTCTCACTTTGAAATAAACTATTTATTCATTTTATTAATTTTTCACTTTACAATAACTTATTTACTCATTTATTTATTCAATTCTTTGTGTACTCAACTTGAGGGAAGGCGCAACAGACTTCGCTCAAAACTGTCCCACCTTTCAAAACTATTGATTGTTATCAAACTACAAATAATTCAAATTCATCTTATTTTCAGAAAGTACATTTTACAATATATTCCCCTGAAAATTACCCCTCTATATGGAACAAGTCCGGTTTAGAGGAGGAGTCAATACAACAATTGGTATAATACAAGAAAGAAGAAGTTGACTTTTTAAAGCTGTAGTTTACAAACATAAGCTATTCAAACACATTCACATACAATCCTCCATATTATTAGTTCTATTATGATAAATGAGATTATAAAATCAGCACAAAAGGAAAAATAAACTGAGAATTATCACAACTTTCTTTTCCTTATTTCTAGAATACAAATTATAAGCTTGCTCAACTCTTTAGGAATCAGTTTAATGTTTAATAACAAAAGTCAAAACATCTATCTGAATACAAAATATGGATATGAAAAAATTATCAAAACGTTTCCTGATTTCTATAAACATAATAAATTATAGGCCTACTTAACTCTTCAAGTATCAGTTTAATGTTTTGATAACAAATGTCAAAACATCTATATGAATACAAAATATCGGGGACCGAGCTTCGCTCTGGAGTACAAAAGCATAAAAAATTATTACGAAAGAAGAAATTATAATAACATTCATACAGAAATGTTCTATTTAATCACAGTAAATTGAGATTAATTCCCAGAAGAATGCAAAAATTTTCCTCACAAAGGCCCAGTTGCACAAACGCCGGTTAAATTTTTATCCTGATTAACTTCACGTTAACCAAATCAGAGAAGACCATTTCAAAAAGATGGATCTACTGGAATTACAGTAATCAGGATTGAAAATAACCCAGCTTTTTTGCAACCGGCACTTAATAGTATCTGATTGAATGATTACAAAAGTTCAACAGCTGAGTCATAATTTTGACACAGTCCCACACACATGAACTCACTCACTCACTTCCATCTCCAACAGACGACGAAATAATTATTATCATCATCTGTTTTTCCAAGGATGAATAATAATTATCCTTTTAATGTCCTTCAGCGAGTTTTCTCAGGGATGAGACCTAGTGCGTACGAATCTTTATATTATAAACCTACTGTTTTGAATTTAGTGAGAATCGTGAGAGCCGTTTTCGAGATCCGGTGAAATACAAACATCTAAACATATAAACAGAAGTTGCTCGTTTAATAGTATAGGATATAAAACATTTATCAGAACGTTTATATTTTTTATTCCGAAGTTAAATTGACTAGGCTGATGAAATAAGTGACAGGTATTTTTACATTTTATGCACTTGCCATGTTATTTTTTCTTTATCTTATCAGGCGATTATCGTGATAAATCTTTTATCCAATAATGTAACCAACAAATTCAAGTTCTTCATTCAACATTTTCATTGTTGTATGGTTTCTTTCTGTAGCTTATTTCAAAGTAATATGTATGACGATTTTCAACTGATTATTGTATTACATATATGATATACTGAGTTGATTAAACTTATATCTTAAGTGTCTCATCTTATATCTTAAGTGTCTATAATGAGTAAAATTCTATTATATTAAGCGAGCAATTTCTGTATATCTGTTTATATTTTCATATCTGGTTATCTAGTTATTTTTATATCTGGTTATTTATGTTCAACGGATCTCGAAAACGGCTCTAACAATTTTCACGAAATTTGGAACATAGTTGACCGAGCGAAGTGAGGTCTAAGATTCAAGTCGACGGTTTGGCATTTCTCTTAATGTTTATAACCTACTTTCTGGAATATTTATACCTAGTGTATAAATAAAATTCGGGGAAGAAACAGTTTTGGGCTGTGCCTGTTAGTCCTTCCCCAATCATTTTACAGAATTGTGCTCGGTTTATCAATAGTCAATAAGTAAATAACGAGCGAAGCTCGGTTCCCCGATATTTGGGTATTATACGGCAAGACGAGGCAGAACATATCTCTGCAACGAGGATTTATCCGTCAGTAAAAGCCATAAGCACAAAAAATGCATAAATAATCAGATAATGATTTGACACAATGAGGAACCGCGGTCTCCAACATTACTTCAGCCACATATTTCAAAGAGTTTTGATAATTTATTTCATTGCAGTGGCTTGGAACTCAAGAGTTGAGACTGAGTATGGAGGGGAGACTACTGTTGGTCTCACTGATGTGCAAGGATATGGGCGACACTACGGCTCACAGCTCCATATTCACACCATGTGTTGCATTCAGAGTGGCTGGCACTCCGAGTGAGTATATCCTTTTTTTTCAAATATGAACTTGATGCTATACATTGGTGATACTGGCGGAATCCAGAACCGTCATTTTTTCATTTCTAATGACCAATGATTTGTGGATATAGTATAAAGTCAAAGTTAGTAGACAGAGTCTGTCTACTAACTTTGGTATAAAGTAACTTGATAGCATTTCATAAATTTTTCTATCATTTTCTATCTAATTCAATTTCTCCTTCTACTATTTATGATTATATTTTATTAGTTATTTCATGTGTCTACTTCCAGTACTTCCGTACATTCATCCGATTTTTTATCCATTTTCAATAACTTCTTCTTAAACTTAGCTTTTCTTGTCCTAGATTCACCTGTTCCTCTCAAGTTTGAATGATTGTTGTATTTTCTAGAACGATTTTTCCTCAACTCCACATATGGGTGGAAACTTAATATGTATTTTTACTCATACATAACAGAAAAAATAAGACGTTGATGATGTCAATTATGGAGAAATACCACAACATCTCATACCATATATACAATCAAATTCGTAGATAACAGTTTATAGTGATGTCAAATGGATAATGGTTTCATTTCTGAATGTGTAATTTCATTTGAATAAAATTCTAGTATAGAGGAACTACGTATATTATATTTATGCACTGTAACTGGAGGAACTAAAAAACATAGTTCTTCAAAGGCTTACTTATTATTACAAAAACATGGAGAAGAGAAAATTATTTTACTACAAATTAATAAAAACTTGTAGTACCCTTTATTATTAAAATCGTTAAAATATTTCAACGACTAGTTTCGACTATAACTTAGGTCATTTTCAAGTTGAAATGTAGAAAATAAAAAAAAAGCTGATACTACATGAACTTATATGCTTATTTTCATACTACAGTATAATTTTTCATCCACTTAATCTTTTTTGTTCATTCAAAAATTATTCTTCAATTCTATGTTTGGTTTTGAAACATCTAAATTTTAAATTCTAACTCACCCATAAAATTAGAGAAATATTATTATGTGTATCAATTTCCACATTTTTTCTGACCAGCATTGTTTTAAGGTTTGACTAGGATTTTTTAGATTTCCCCTGGTTGAACTGTTCAAGCACAGAAGTCTCGAATTTTGCCTTAAGTCTTGAAGACTTGAATATACCTTCCACTTTGAAGTTTGAACACTTCCAGCTATTGCTTGAGATAAGTTATGCAAAGTTATTGGATCTATGGAATGTGTATAGGTGCGTACAGATATACGCGCCGCGAACATGAGCAATTCACTTTTAATCAGCTGATTACGGTATATCTGTTTTTTACAGAAACTGTAAGATACAGATATAAAAAGCTTGGCATCAGCTGATTAAAAGTGAATTGCTCATGTTCGCGGCGCATAAATCTGTTCGCACCTTAAGTTTTGTGAACATTTTAATGGAAATAACTATTTAAATTGTGCTCAAGCTGTTTTTTTTTGTAATATGAAACTCCTGTTTTCTTTTTTGCAACTGTATTTCTACCATTTTTTTGTACAAAAGCTAAAAACTTCGACCATGTTTGAATTACTACTTTGTGAAAATAATTAAGAAGTGACAATTTTGTGAAGTGAACAACTACAAGACTTAACCTATATCGGACTATATGTAACCTTATCTAAAATTTGGAAAGGAATAGCACGTGGTCACCTTATTTTTTTCTCTCCCTATCATTTTTGATGATGCACTTATTGTATGAATCAATAAAGAATTTCATTGATATGCTGTGTTATTGTGACGGCAGGTGTACGCGAAGTATCGTTCTCAGCGGACGCCCATGCGACAGAAAGCGGCACGGGCAGCGGCGGCGGTCTATCGGCCAGCGAGTTCGTGGCGATAGCGGTCTGTTCCGTCCTGCTGGCTCTCATGTACATAGCATCCGTCCTGCTCTACCTGCACACGAAGCGACGCCACCTGAAAGAGCGTCGCGACGCCGACGGGGTTGGTGGGGCGGCAGACGCCTCCAGTCAGCTGGTGGAGGAGGGTGTGGTCAAGAGTAATCCTCTACTGCGGCACTGCCATGATAACACTGGCTACATGAGCGACTCGCACAGCTGTTGCACAGAGACTGAGGATGGTTCTGAGGAGATGGGGCCCGTGTCAGATGATAACAGCGTCGGCTGCACCAGCATCCAACAGGTTACCACTTAAAATTCATCAAATAATAAGAATAATAATAATATATTTATTTCCACAAGAAAAGAACAAGATAAACAAACAACTTGTGCAAGTGTAAGAAAATAACCAACTACTTAATAATACTAAAATAATGATAATGACACATAATAATGGAGCATAATACATAAAGGAAATTCATCACTTAAATATTAAAAAATAAATAATAATACTGATAAATCTCCATTCTTGCCTACACTATAAAGCTATGAATGAAAAATATGTGGAAATAGTCAACCATGCAAGTGATAAAATCACGTCTGCATGATGGAGTACAGTTGAGAGCAATGCAGTTAGAAAAGGAACAAAACAGAGACAGAGAAAGCTGGCAGATAAAAATTCAACAAGGAAATTCTATTATTCATCACGCAGGACGAAGAGAAACAATATATATATATATATATATATATATATATATAATATATATATTTCAAAAATGATATAGAATAAAAAAAAATGAATAGGAAAAAAAACAAAACAATACATTACCAGAGTTTAGGAATAAACTCCCCCATATATTACTCCCAGGCCTATATTTATCTACCGACCTTGACCATCGAAATATAGTAGACCCATTTATCTAGAGTGGATCTCATTTGATATCAACAAGTAACAATATTTGATGTTTAATAAATTGCAATCATTAATGAATAAATGGAAATAAATCCAACTAAAACAAATTGCATGACTATTAGATTGTAGTTGAAAGCACAGGCTCACCTTAAAGCGTTTGCAGCACAGTAAACATTTGCAGATAGATCCTACAATGCTTCTCCAAAAAAGAAATCAAATCTTCTAGTGTCTACTGTTCTCAAATAAAAAAATAATCAATAATTATCTTCACCTCCTAACAACATTTGAAGTATGAAAATCTTTGATTGGATGAATGAAAACCAGTTAGTAAAAATTTTTAGTGATTGTAATCCTGTCATTCAAATCCTTTCAATTCAATTTGTTCAATTACAGTAGTACTTCGATTCAACATGAGTCTCAAACATTGGAATCAAATTTCACTTTCAAAACTTACAAAAACATTAACATTAACATGAATATGTGTGACCACTGTATCAACAACAAATGAAAATCAAAACAGAATATAAAGCATAATTAGTAAAAAGTCGAAAACACAACTCAAATTATGATACTGTATTAAAATAAACAAACTCTACTCGAAGACTGATAAAAAAGTAAATTCGTATGGCTTTTGTTGGTGGGGAGTCCCTTGCGGGAAGGTCCCACCGCCTGAATATATAATTTAAGCCATCAATACAACTAAAACGACTGTCATACTTCAGCCGGGACCGACAAATTAACACTAAATCGAAAATTGATGCAATGAAATAATAGGGAATACACAAGACCCCCTATTCATCACTATTTTGATATCAATATTTTTGTATTTACATAATATTTATACTATCCGTATAAAAATTGGTGAAATGAGATAATGGGAAACTCACAAGACCCCTCTACTGTTCACCATTTTGATATCAATATTTTTTATAATAGATTAACTGCTATCAGTTTGAAAACTGGTGGAATTGAATAATATGAAAACCACAACCCCCTATTTTTTAATATTTTGAAAACAAAATTTTGTATTATTACGATTCATTACTATCAGTTCAAATAAAACTGATGAAATGAAATAATAGGAAACACAAAAGACCCCTACTTTTCACCATTTTGATATCAATATTTTTGCTTTTACAGATTCACTACTATCAGTTTAAATAAAACTGCTGAAATGAAATAATAGTTAACACAAGATACCTACTTCACACAGTGATAAAAATTTGAAAACTGATGGAATTAAATAACAGGAAACACACAAGATCCCTAATTTTCACACTGATAAAAAATTGAAAACTGATGGAATTAAATAACAGGAAACACACAAAATCCCTACTTTTTACCATTTTGATATCAATATTTTCGTATTTACAGATACACTACTATCAGTTTAAATGAAACTGATGGAATGAAATAATAGAAAACACAAGATCCCTACTTTTCACACTGATAAAAATTGGAAACTGATGGAATGAAATAACAGGAAACAGTTTGCACAAGACCCCCTACTCTTCTCTATTTTGATATCAATATATTTGTATTTACAGATTTACACAAGACCCCTAATTTTCATAACTTTGATATCAACATTTTTTTATTCACAGATCCACACAGCAGCGCAAATTCATCCTCACGCGACCGAGATCTACGCGTCGGACTGCAGTGCGATGCAACTGCAGGACTCCAGTGCTATTGAGAGGTTACCCGAGGAGAACGTCTCAATAGTTGAGACTCTGGAGATGAGGGAGGACAGGCCGGAAACAGTCCGTGCTATAACAACGGCTTCAACGAGGAGAAAGCTGTACTTCAACCCCGCTTACTTTGAGCCAGAGATGCTATTAGTGAGTTATTTGAATATTAGACATTTTTATGTATTTTACACGACGTGCAGTGAATTATTTTAAGCAAAATGATAAGCAAATTTGTTTACTTACTCACTAGAGTACTTTCAAACGGTAAGCGTTCATTTTCTACAGTGAACTGTTGTACACCAGTCAGTAAGTAAAAAATCTGGTGTGACGCACTCACACAACTTTCCTTGCCGTTATGAAAATTGATCACCTGACGCTAGTGTTCCCGCGCATCTCAAGTCTACTATTCAAAGATTTGAGCCAGCTGGTGACAGGACAATAACGCTGGATACACACGAGATCTGCTATCTCTTCGTAGTGAATTATTTAATAGAACCAACTGTTGCCAACAGTTTGCAATTAAATAATCACATTTTCTCGGATTTCAAGCTTATTTTCAATTTTAGGTGGAAATGTTACTGGACATAAATTGCAGAGATTTTCATTCTCAATCTTTTCCACTCAAAATTTTTCGTTTAAATTATAGCCTATCTGAGACCTGATAATTGGAAATCTAAAATCAAACTTTGCATAGATGGGGCAAATCTCCTGGAATTTTTACAGATATGGGACTTGTTGCAGTTGATAGAGCTTATCAATGACTATTTCAGGTATGAATTTGATCAAAATCGTTGGAGCCGTTTTCGAGAAAATCGCGAAAAACCCTGTTTTTGACAACATTTTCGCCATTTTAGCCGCCATCTTGGATTGCATTTGATCGAAATTGTTCGTGTCGGATCCTTATAGTGTAAAGACCTTACGTTACCCAAAAATCACTTTTTCGGACTCAGGGGATCTTGAAACGTATAAAAATTTAGAAATTGGGGTACCTTAATTTTTTTCGGAAAGCAATACTTTCCTTACCTATAGTAATAGGGCAAGGAAAGTAAAAAGTGTGTTAATACATCCAGTACCTCCTAATTACGAAGTCCTGACACATCGCAGCTCGGAATGGATCGAGAAATCATCATCCTTAAAAATGATGTAAGAGTTTCAAGTTATTTAGAATTGATGAGCAGAGAAAACTGATGGAATTGTCTCCATTTTCGTTACACTACAAATTAGTGACTTTTTTGGAAGACAGTAAAAGAGTGTTTTCCAGCTAGACTGTAGAATAATGATCCTTCTATGAAAAGTATGGAGGGTTTGAAGTCAGCTTGAAATCGTATGCACCTTGTATTATTCATGCATGAATTTAGAACTCATGTGAACAGTCTTCAGCAAAATAGAATATGATTGTATTTTCATAAAGAGCGATGGTTACTTTGCGTTAAATACACTTAAGTAGGTAAATAAATTTATTTAAACTTTATGTATTGCAGTATGGAAGTATAATGAGATTTGAGATATTAAAGATGATGAACTACCTACTTGACATAATTACTTATTCATCAAAATAGAATGATACTAGTTTCAGTTGTTATACATTATCAATCTTCAGTATATAATTTAGTTACAGTAGGTAGTTAGCTGAAGTTATGGTGATTTTGATTGTTACCTTACATGCTTATCATTCTCATTTAAATTCTGGCTGGAAAATACGTTTCTAGATTTTAGTCGGAATCGAAATAGTCTCTAACTATTCAAATAAATAAATACTGGTTGTGGAATTTGATGTATCTACAATCTACTTGATGTATCTTGAACTGTGTACATTCTACAACTCAACAGATAAGAAATTGAATCGATTGTACCCGGTATGTAATACTGTAATTGTTTTTTTTCTGCAGGCACCTCCCCCTGCGGCGCTGGAATTCCTCTCGAAAATTCGAGAAGTAATTGCAATAGCCAAGCACAAAATGGCGGCCAAGAGATTCTTCCCCAGCCTACTGGGAATACCCGAGGAGATGGACCATCATCAGATAGCACAGGGCCGTCACAGTCATCACGGCTCGGTTCGTAGCAGCGTTAAGACCAGCCGTCATGAGCGCAGCGGCCGGTTCACGCCGATCCAGTCGCTGAGAACCACGCCCACTTGCGAGGGCTGTCCTGGCTGTGGGTTCGAGTCTTCCTTCGCCGAAAAGGAGTGCAACGACTGCTGTAGAACGGCTAACGAGAGCAAGCAACGCAGCATACGGAAGTGGCTAGAAGATGTTCCATTGGCTGCCAAACCAACCAAATGCGAGGAAGAAAAGGAGAAAATCAAGGTACCGCCCAGGAGAAACTATGTAAACAAAGGTAAAGCACCAGCAGTGCCACTCACTGAGAAGGTAAAACCTGAGCCGATTGACAAGAGTGAAATCATTCACTTGAACAAGATTGAACCAGAAATCAAGAAATCTGATGTAGTTTTGTCGTCATTCATCAGTCCCCCTATCCAGAACAACAAGATGGAAGAGATAGAGAAACGAGAGAACGAGCGCAATCTTCTGATTAAAACGATTCCAGAACCAAGCTTTGTTATCACACCTGCCATTCAGAACGGAATCAGAAACTCAATCAACAAATCAAAAGAGAATGCTAGATCTGAAAACCGACAGAAAACTTCACAGAAAGTGATAAATAGTGATGCTCACTCCGAGAAGTCGATTAGTCCCAAAGCGGCACAAAAAATCAAACATCCATCACAGCCTCCCCCACCTCCTCCTCCTCCCCCTCCTTCGATCTGTAGCAGTGTGGACACCGACAAGAACTCGCAACTTGGAAAGACTGATTCGCCAGAGCCCAAAGTGCCCAAAGTGGCAAGGAAACTCATGGATGCTGTCATCAAAGAATTCGAAGTCAACAGAACAACCACCAACCCTAAACCTAGTCCACCAAAACGAATCGACTCATTAACGAACAATCATGACGATGAGCATTTGGGCACTGAGCCAGAGTATGAAACAGATAGTTTAGAACGCACTCTACAAGAAATCAAAAATCAAAACAACGGACTGTCAACACCGTCCGACTATGGAGGAGTGGTGCCTAGGCTCAATCCAAACCCCAATGTGACTCTTCCATTGGACGAGGAGCTCACTATACAGAATACTATCTTCAATAAGAAGACAGGAAACACAACAATGTCAAAGATGAAAGCAAAACAAGATGAGTACGATGATCATGAGTATGAAGTGATATTACTGAATCCAGAAAAAGAAAATGAGAATTCAAAACTAATTCTACCGGACATTTTATCACGTGGCGAGGGCTACAGTCTGGTGAGTGAGGTTTATGTCAATGATAATTTCAGTTATGGTTCCTCAAGTTTGCCAAGCAATGCATCATCTTCATCTGCTTGTTCATCTTTGAATGATGAGCATAAAATATCATATGCAGAGGAAAAGCCTGGTCACCTTACAATTCAGGTGGAGGGAACACCCACATACAAACAGGAAGACTCTGACAGTTTTGAACCAGACACTCTGGACAGGAAGCCTGCGAAATTGAAGATATGTGAGTTTAGAGAGGAGAATAAGAATATAGATGTACAAAATGAATTGTTTACAGATTCGTTAGAAAGACCACCACATATACCTTTGAGGAGTAATGGCAGTTTTAGGAGTGATGAATGTAGGCCTAATCAGTGGGGAAGCAACCAGGATTTCCCCAGTATATTCGCTGCTAATCCGTTGAGTAGGAATTTTGGTAGTTTGAGAGAGATTTTTGAGGCGAGGAACAAGTTTAATCAGTTTGGTGGTTGTAATAAGTCGGAGGGATTCAGTCCACCAGGTTCAATACACTCGTTGCATAGTGACACAGACTGTTATTCTACGTTGTCCTGGAGGAGGGCGACCCCGAAGATGCTGAGGCCGGATGCCAGGCAGGCGAGGAGGCAGAGGCTGCCGTCACCCGACGCACGACCGCCTCGTCCGCCCAAGGCGAGACAGTTCAGGAATGTGCCACGACCCGAGGCGATTCCGCCCCTGCCGCCACGCAGCATCAAGCCGCCACTGCCGCCAAAAAACGGACCAGTCAGAAGCATCATGGCCAACCGGCCACTGCCAGCCCTGCCAGGCGGCAGCCGACAGCACAAGTCCCGCAGACCGGCGCCGCCTGATGCTTCTGGCTCCAGTCTATCAGAGTACGAGCCGGTCAACGGGATGGCGCCCTACACGCCGCCGCTGACTGACGCGGCTCGGGCAAAGCGGGACATCACCCTCAAGCAGCACCGCGCCATGATCAGTACTGAGGACTCGGGCTACCTCAGCACCGATTCCAAGCAACACCGCGCCATGCTAAGAACCGACTCCAAGCAAAACCGCGCCATCCTTAACACCGAAGACTCGGGATACCTCAGCACTGACTCCAACCAATCCAAGCGGCCCGACAGCCTCAGTGAGACGGACGATTCGCTGTGTGACGGAGCCAGTGAGTCAGGTGGAGAGTCCATCGCGACCGACTCCTTCTTCTTCGGCGGCCAGGCCACGCCCAAGCTGTCGGTCGCCAACTCCATTGACAGCGGACTCGGCTGCGTCGGGGCGTCCAACCCCACTATCAGTGACACCGACAGCAATGTCAGCTTTATTACTGTGCTGCCCAACGGCTTCGGTAATCGGCAGGGCGGGGTTG
Organism: Nilaparvata lugens; assembly: GCF_014356525.2. Taxonomy (NCBI): domain Eukaryota; kingdom Metazoa; phylum Arthropoda; class Insecta; order Hemiptera; family Delphacidae; genus Nilaparvata; species Nilaparvata lugens. The sequence goes on along the minus strand of NC_052505.1, from coordinate 83,448,845 downwards.
TTTTAGTACCTTAACTCATTCAATACAAAACAGGTAATATTAAAATCTAATTTTATAGATCTATCAAATTGGATATGTTGGTCATCTTCAAAAATCATGTAATTATTAATTTTGAGGAAAAAAATAATTTGAGAATTAATCATACTTGTCGATTAGCTGCAGAGATAGTAAACCTCCAAAAATAACAGTGAACTGTACTTAGTAAAATAATGAATAACTCAAAATTGAGAAAAAAATTGTTTTCCAATTGAATATAAAAATGGCAAACCTCTGACAATATCTGTTGATTTGAGCCACAGAGATTTCAATATTAAACTCTGGCAGAGTAGAACTTGAAATTATAGTCCACATTAGTACCTTTCAGCATTGATTCAAACTGCTATATCTGAGGGAAGATAATTGTTGTAATCAATACATTTTAGATCAGTTCATCAGTATAAACTTTGGAATATTATACCTACAGTAATTCAAAAACATCGTGGTTAGAAGTCTGGTAAAATAAGAGTGTTTCGACTAAGCTAATTTTTTTTGTTGAATATTAAATATTTTTTACATTATTCAAGTGCAGTGTACAATTTGTTAAGTTTAAAATATTCAGGATGGTTGCATCACATCTGATTATTAATGTTTGATTAGTGCTTTCATTCATCTTTTATCCAAATTGATAGATGTTAATTAATAGTTATTATTAAACGGAAATTCAAAAGTTGAATGCTGTATCTGGTTTATAGTATTTAATTTTGGATTTTTGTTTAATAATAATTAATTATCGATCACTATTCGAATAAATGCAATTTCATATCAATGATTACTTTTGAGGATAGAACTAAAAGAGTTTGATCATCTCATTACTGTAGAAATGGGTAGGTAGGCCTACTATTTCATAAGTCATTTGCTCACTAGAAATATAGTTTTTTCAAACCGTAAGAATTGATGTTTGAAAAGAAGATAGTAAAGGTAGTCTTAATGATAGTTTGTAAAGTGTAATATTTATTAGTATATTCTAATTTATATCAGTCATATCTCAATAAGTCAAGTGAGTAATGTTAGATTATGAACTTAGAACAAAAGTGTGTAAATAAAGGATGAATGCCGTTATAGTGCAGATATTCAATGAAACTAACATATAGCTGAATATCAGCAAAAATTAATCATAGACATAGTGATAGAGGCTGGGTTGTGCAATTTAATATACCTATAGCAGCTTTGGAAATTTCTAAGATTTCCATCAGCTAGGAAATATAGTCTACAAAGAAGATTCTACATTTGATACATTACAATACTACATAAAATCGCAGAAGACTTTAAGCTATCTAATTAATCTGAAAATTCTCCAAAAATTGAATAACACTACTTAATTTATCCTTGACAAATACTCATTCTCCATTAAAGATAACCCAATAAGTTATCAAGAAATAGCATTCTTCGATCCAGTACAATATTTTTAATTATATTGAGTGGAAATCCATATCTTTGCAATGCAGTGCTAAATATACATATATATAATGTACTACATAACAGAAAACACTTTACATTATATAATACTAATTTAAACAGGAAACACGTTACAGATATGTGAAAACACTTAGAAACTTACATTATTTTTGAAAATTTTCAGTTTCAACTGAACAACAAAAATCAACACCACTCACGGTTGACAAAGGTTGGCACCGCCACCGAAAATTTCCAAAAATAATTTAAGCTTCTAAGTGTTTTCACCTATCTGCATTCCTGTTTCAATTAGTTTTATATAATGTACAGTATTTGAAATTAAAATTGAGATAATTGAAGGTAAATCAAAGTATTGTAAATGTACTTATATTTGGATACTATACTATCCATGTTGGATCTTGAGAAATATTATTTGATAAAAGATGCAGATATTTGGATAGCTGTTAACAAATGTTTAGTTCTCAAGCGGAGGTATAAAAAAACAGATCAGGTATCCCATACTATCGACCACTCAATCGGAATATATTATTCTATACTTTTATCTGAGTTTTCAGACAATTGCATAAATTTTATTCTACATAATACCCTCATGATTTAACTCAATTGTATAAACTTCTTCAATAGATAGAACAGATAAGAGGGCAGGTTTAATTAGATTATTGATAGCTCATTACCACAGTGCCACTCGAAATTATTTGTGAGAAATTGGTTTTGGTAGATACTCTATGTACATATTATTGTGTGAATATGTAATTATTGATGTAGAATAGAGTGGGCCCATAGGGGAGGGAGCGGGAGAAGAAGTTGGTGAATAAGCTGAATAAGCTTAACGCTTCACCGATTCACAGCAATATACCAATGAGCATGTACGAAAAAATTATTTTTAAAACTATAACATTTCAATATTAATATATCCCTAATTAATTTAGTCTATGAAATATATTTCTTTGTATTAATTTATTACGTTTTTTTTGTTTAGTAACTAATTTATTATTTCTGTTAAGTTTTTGTTTATATTTATTATGAGATTTGTACAATGAGAATATTATTGAAATCTCAATAATGTATGAATTTACTTTTAATGAGTAATGTTGATGATATTATCTGTTACTTCGTCTTTGTTGAGTTTATAAATTGTTGAATATTATTTATTTGTGCCTTGACATTCTGTTCCAGAGAGAAGACGAATATTTTCAATATTTCTTGTTGAATGTGTTATTCTTGTCATTTTTAAGCATAGTAGTATTCAGGATGACAATGAATGTTGAAGAAACAATAAAAAATATATATGCTCAGTTTTCGTTTTGTTAATAATTCCACCTTATTCTTTCCTCAATTAATTAATTATACAGGTATATTTAGCAATAGTTGAATAAGCCCACACGAAACTAATATAAGGGCAAACTCAAGTTTTGAAGCATCTTTGATTGAGTAATATATCAAAAAGTAATAAATTTTTCTCAGAAGAGAAAATAAATCTATCCTATTTCCCTTAAAATACACTGGTGCCTATGTTTGCAGATGAATAAAGATCATCCAATCATAATTGACAATTAACTAGCTCATTATTGTACATTTTGTAATAAATGGATTCTGAGAGCGTTCTCTAATATTTTCTACAAAATATGATTCGTGTGTCTACAATTTGCAACCGAAAAAAATTATGAAAAATAAAACTTCTCAAGATAATGTAAGAGTATTTCTTTTGATATCAGATGGACAAATATTGTTACCTCCTATCGATTAGCAAGGATAACTAAAAGTGTAGTTAACATGAGTGGAATAAATATTTAGAGATCTGTGAAGTGAAATTCATTCCCTCAACTCTTAAGTGCTGATATTATTAATTTTGCATAGCTATGACTGAATTAATCACCTCTATCAAGAACAATAATAACGATATTTTCACGAATTATATAAAAGTGTTATTTTTTATTCAAAATAATTTAGCGTTCATACAAATATAAAATACAATTTTCCGTTTAAGAATTCTTCCAATATCAAAATACAATACAAAAATAGGATAGAACAAATATGACGTGTAAATAATTATCTTTAATTTTTCTATAAATATATTTATTTAAGTCAGTTTTTTCTTTTCCGATCGTTGTATTGTTTTTGCTAACCTGATAAATAAATATAAAATGCTACTACAATAATAATTATAAAGATGAAATGAAAATAAACAAGTTACCTTGTTTTATTTTATTAATTCACAACATGTTTCGACTCATTAGAGTCATTTTCATTTGAAACATGTTATGAATTAATAGAATATAAAAGGGAAGCCTACTCAACGATTTCTATTTCATTCAAAATTCATCTTTACTATGATAATCTATTATTAATGTATTGAAGAGTAGACAAAGGATGTTGTAAAGCTTCTATGATGAAATTAAAGTGCTGCTTCAAAGAGATGACTCGAATGTTGCTTTATGATCTATCTCGAAACTGGGCAAACAAACATTTTACTATATATTATACGAGCTCGTAATATCCAGTTTCTACTCTATACCAAACTCGATATAGTTGCACTGTATGGAATAAAATTGAAACATCAATATTCATTTGTTTATTACGGCTGTGCAAAGGCTAAAAATAAAGTTCTTACTGGTGATTTTTTTCAAAGTTTTTCGATTTGTATATCATCAAGCTATCAAAATGAGAAAGTTTTCTCAGGAAAACATTTTTTTTCGATCATTAATTTTTGAGATATGAGCGGCTAAAGTTTAAATTTTCGGGACAGAACATTTCAAATTCGGTAAGAGATATAAATCCATTAGATTTGAAGGATAAATTCTTCATGGTTTTGTTGATCTATTAAAACAAAAATTCTCTTAAAATACAAATTTTTGAGAATCTTATTCAAATTACCAAAAATAACTCAACTAAAATATATTTTTGGCAAATTGAATAGCTTACTCAAAAATTGACATTTACTTTAAGAAAATTTTTGTTTTACTAGATCAACAAAACCATGAAGAATCTATCCTCTAAATCTCATGGATTTATCCCTCACCGAATTTGAAATGTTCTGTCCCAAAAATTAAAACTTTATGCCCTCATATCTCAAAAAGTAATGATCGGGAAAAAAATGTTTTCTTGTGAAAACTTTTTCATTTTGATAGCTTGATGATATAAAAATCAAAAAACTTTGAAAAATATCACCAGTAAAGTTTATTTTTAGCCTTTGCACAGCCTTAATGTCAATGCATGAATGAGTTTTGAATGATCATTGATTTGAATGTACCATGGCTTACTTAAGATTTAGCCTCTATCTGTAGTAGGCTATGGATGTACACTTGCATACTACAGTATCTATTTGAATGCAAAAGCATTTAGTTCCAGATGGTCCAATTGATTTTTCCAAACATATAAAATATGCTTAGTAGATAGACTACTAAGAAACAAATATAAAATTAATATTAAGTATAAAATTTCAGAATAAACATTTTAAACCTTTCCTGTAGTATTTCATGTAGCTAATCCTTGAAGTGCAAAATCCGTCTCTAGTTCGTAAGCACACATTTTCTGTCTAATTTCCTGCCACAAATCAGCTTTAAATTTCAACTGACATTGATCAGGCAGAGGTCCATCACAGGGAAGAATATGGCTCCTCAAGGTGTCAGTCAGGTATGATATTTCACTTCCGAGGTGGTCAATAGCATTGTCAAGGCTAGTTGGTAGCCTCAACTTTTTCAATACCTGTGATTTGTGTGGTAGGAGACTCAGTAGACTATGCGCAAGCAGCAGTAACTGATGTTCATTCCTGAAAACAGATAAAATATGAAATGAACATCAAGATTTATCCTGTGACTTGAAATTTTAAGGTTAGTCTAATGGTCTAGGTAGTGATAACCTTCAGTCCGCAAGCACCACCTGGTTCGTGGGTTCGAATCCAGGCAGTGGCATGGACGTTTAATATCTCATCAATCACCCACGCACCGGCGATAAGATTATGTGGGCATCATCCGCAAAGAAAATTACTAGAGTAAAATTCACTTCAAATGTGTAAGCATTGATTAAGTTTATTATATTTGCTGTTTAAGCACAACGATGATGTACAAAAACAAAATTTTGCTAAAATCTTCCGTCTCATATCCAGCCGGAAATTGGCTTTGGACAGCAATTGACATTCATAAGGCAGACGTCCATCGGAAGGTTATACCGTACTCTTTATATGCATAAAGAGTTCTGCTAGCAGATTAAAGTGAAAATGACTCTTGTACAACAGACATGGTGTAATTTTTGAGCTTTTGAGCCAATTTTTTCGAGAAAGAGGATCTGTGAGAATCAAAAATTAATAATTTTTCCTTAAAACAAAGTTTTTCCTTGGATGTGTATGAATTCTTTAAAATAGGCATTTGCGAAAAGAGAAACAAAACAGGAATTCCATATTAAAATAAAAACAACTAGCACACCATTTGAACAATTATTCTTGTTAAAATATTCATAATTCATACACATTCCATGAATCGAATTGATGTGGATAACTTAACCCAAGCAAAAGCTGAAGATGTATAAACTTCAAGTCGAAGGTAGGCTACATTGAGTAAAATTCAAGATTTTTACAGTACAACCAGTGGGAATTTGAAAAAAATCCTAGGCCAAATCGTGAAACAATGCTGGCCAGAAAAAAGGCGACAAATAATATGAATAATAATTGTTTTCGAATTTCATGGTCGAGTTATGAACTACATAATAATTTCACCACAAGCAAATCAATCTTGATAGCAAATATTTTCTGACAAAATGATTTGAATAAACCCAATTCGAATAATAAATCAAATAATTCAAAATTTTAATACAGCAATAATTTATCTTTAAAGAATGTTGCATCGATGGATAAATATTAAATACATTATATTTTTTCAAGTTTCAAGAAGATCCAGTGAGAAATTCAGAGCCAATAAAACCAACTGTAGAGAGAAATTGAAATGGGTACTAACCTTGTATAGCATACAAAATTGTGCACATCTTTGGATGTCGTATTCAAGAAAAGGACCGATTGTGACAATGCATTATTTCTGTTAGAATTGTTGACAAAACAAGGCGAGCAATTAGGCAGCACCAATTTGGAATAACCGAGTTGATCCATTATGTTGTCCAAGTTGCAATGTTTTTCAGGCAGAATTATTTCCAAGTCAGTCTTCTCAAAAACAGCCATAACTGATGCAATATCTTGTACTGGAACAAAATTCAAATTCACAAATAGATTTTAATGAAATATGTGGAGAAGTATGTTGGAAAATTCATTTGTAATATGATTGCAAGTATAAATTGGTTGAAATGAGAAATGTGAATTCAACGATTATTCTTTAGTATGAACTTGTAAATTATATTGAATAACTGATTTTTCTATTGAATCGTGGCTTGTAATGTAACTGAATTATTGAAACCATTTTTTTTTTCAATAGAATCGTAGCTAGTAATGTACGGTACCTAGCTGATCAACACACATTCCATGAGAAACAGAACTTTACGCTATATAGTTTCCTTAAAAAGTTTTCAATAATAACATATTGATGCTATAAATATTAATTTCAGGAAGCTCATTATGCTCTTATGAGAATGGTATATTTTGTGTCCATATTAATAAAGACAATATAAAAACTTGTAAAACTAGTCGTTAAAATATTTTAAAGTTTTCAATAAAGGGTACTACAAGTTTTTATATTGTTTTTATTAATTTGAACAAAAGGAGCCCATATAAGCGAAGTGATTTTATGTCCATAATTTACTCAGTTTATCTGATATGCTAGTTCATTTTAAGGCTGACAGATATTCACAAATATCATAGTAATTGATATTTTCATTAAAACAACGAACATTGGCAAATTTATTTTCTCATTTCAAGTGAATCTTGACTCAATTTTAGAAAACGCAGATTTCTTTGCTGTTTAAGAAAAGTCGATATCTAGAGGGGCGTTTACTTTTGTCAAGTATCATTGAATTCAAGAACAGAAACTTGAATCCACTATACCAATGTGGGCCCATCATCATGTTTTGTTGATTGAAAAGTTAAATGTTCAAATTTTCTTGAATAAAGTAGCCTAGATGTTGAAAATTTTTGACTTTTGCATTCAAATTGAATCTTGAAGGTACAAAACTACAAGTCCAAACTACAAATGAGAAAATAAAATCAAAACAGTTGTCAGTCAATGTGGAATGTATCAACCAGATAGAAAATTATGATGCTGATGAAGAAAACTGAGATTAATGAGATTTTTTACTTCATAATTATATACTTTTAAGGTTAAGAAATATTGAATTCAAGTAAACGTGACTTCAAGTTTGCAAAAATCGTTCATTTTATTCAAACGTAGAGAAAACTATTCAAGGAAACTGGACTGATGTAAACGCTATATAAGATATTCACAAACATCAAATTAACAGAACACTTCCAACAGGGAATAAGATTCTATTCAGTACGTCCTTTCCTGTCAACATAACACCAAATGATGCTAGATTTGAACATTATTTGTTTAAGAACTGCGCCGCCTTAGCATACTGGCAAATCTTTTATTTTTTCAACAGTTCTTGAAACGTTGATAGGTGTTTGAAGATGGCTATTATGGTACAAGTTTATCTTCCATTTTTATACGGTAATACTTTCTCCGCAAATAGAATCTGCACATTTAAATGGGACCTGATAGTGAATTTGTCTAGTAAACGCCTACTGTCACTACTATTGATTTTGCAACAGTCTTTAAATATTTGATAATATAGGATTAGGATACAAGATACGATAATTTGGAATCGCTATCTTTTGATAAATTTAGTACATTTCTTGAATATAACTTGTATAATTGCATCATTAAAATAAACATATTTTATTGTTTATTTTCAAGACTAGAATAGATATGAATTTGCGGGTTTCATTAGATGAAAGGATGTCTTCTTCCTCTCTCGGAAATTGTGTAAAGATAATTATTCAAAATACATGAGTTGTTTTCGTATAATTTTGATAAGTAAGGAGGGAAATTAATAAAATGAAATGTATGAGTCTGCTAAATTGCTTGAAATTGGCATCAATTGTTTGTTTTTTTTTTTAATGAGGGAAAGTGGATTAAAATGTTAATTTACCTTTATTATCCAATTTGAAATTCCTTAACCTGTCACATTATGTAAGCTCCGACTCGGCAAAAAAAATTATTATTTCTTTTTTCTTAATTAAAAATATGATGGTGCCCCAAACAGGACTTTTAGTCCTGAAATTATACTTGATTACAGTATTTAGAACTTGAAATTATTTATTCTTCTATTGATGTGGATGAGTTATTGTGATTTTTTGTACAACGTGTATTGTATTACAGTATTTTATTATCTTTATTTTTATAATTTTTCAATATTGTTGTAATATACTCTACTTTTCATAATTTCTTATTATGTGTAATGTATCAATTGGAAGAATAAATTCATTTATTTATATTATTGTTATAACTGATCAAACAGTGGAATATATTATTTGAATATGTAGTATTTGTATGAAATGTATTACCTGAGAGTTGATTGTTCAAGAAAGGAATTAAATCACCTTTTATCAGATCACCTGTGCCAAGTGACATACACGGTAAGTTTATCTGATGATCATCTGAAATGCACAAAGATACAAATAAAAAATCTGGTGTGGCGCACTCACTCAACTTTCCTTGCCGTTATGAAAATTGATCACCTGACGCTAGTGTTCACGCGCATCTCAAGTCTACTCATAAACAAAGATCAGAGCCAGCTGGTGACAGGACAATAACGCTGGAGACATAGGATGTCTGCTATCTCTTCATAGTGAATCATTTAATAGAATCAACAGTTGCCAACAGTTTGCAATTGGATATTCACATTTTCTCGAATTTTGAGCTTATTTTCAATTTTAGGTGGAAATGTTACTGAACATTAATTGTAGAGATTTTCATGCTCAATCTTTTCCACTCAAAATTTTTTGTTTAAATTGCATCTAAAGCCTGATAATTGGGAATCTAAAATCAAACTTTGCATAGATGGGGTGGAGCTCCTGAAATTTTTACAGATATGGGACTTGTGGAAGTTGATAGAGCTTATCAATGACTATTTTAGGTATAAATTTAATCGAAATCGTTGGAGCCATTTTCGAGGAAATCGCGGAAAACCCTGTTTTTGACAACATTTTCGCCATTTTAGCCGCCATCTTTAATTGCATTTGATCGAAAATGTTCGTGTCGGATCCTTATAGTGTAAGGACCTTAAGTTCCAAATTTCAAGTCATTCCGTTAATTGGGAGATGAGATATCGTGTACACACACACACACACACCACACACACACACACACACACACACACACACACACACACAACACACACACACACACACACACACAACACACACACACACAACACACACACACACACACACCACACACACACCACACACCACACACACACACACCACACCACACACACACACACACACACACACCACACACACACACACACACAACACACACACACACACACACACACACACACCACACCACACACACACACACACACCACACACCACACACACACACACCACACCACACACACACACACCACACACACACACACACACACACACACACACACACACACACACACAACACACACACACACACACACACACACACACACACCACACACACACACACACACACACACACCACACACCACACACACACACACCACACACACACACACACACACACACACACACACACACACACACACACCACACACACACACACAGTCCAATACCCAAAAAACACTTTTTTGAACTCAGGGAACCTTGAAACGTATAGAAATTTAGAAATTGAGGTACCTTATTTTTTTCGGAAAGCAATACTTTCCTTACCTATGGTAATAGGGCAAGGAAAGTAGAAATGCATTGAAAATGTCAAGGAAAACAGTTCTACACTGCTTTGCCCTTGAAATAAGTAGTCTAACTACTACACATCCAATATGAATAAGAGACAATTTACTTCTTGAAAAATGAGGCAAATAGTTTTTCGAACTATTTTTCTGCCATAATATGAGAAGCATTCATGCTGAAAACTTTTCAAAGCGCTGTTTTTAAGCGTTAAATAGACCTATGTAGACTTGCATTACTAGCGTTGGTGACAATTCCCAAACATCCATCATTTATTCCAATTATATTCATGTCTAACTGTGATATAAATAGTATATTAGACACTAAAATATGTATATGGTAGGCCTACATATCTTTTACTTTCCCAAGTATTGAACTTTCTACAGTATCAGTGGTCATGGGAGTGAAGATATTCAAATTATTGAATGAAAAAGACTAAGAAATTGTCAAAAAACCACTGATTTATTGATAATTAGAAAGACCGGTTTCGGTTATTACACCATTGTCAATCTCTGATAACTCAGTTTAGGTGTAATAACCGAAACCGGTCTTTCTAATTATCAATAAATCAGTGGTTTTTTGACAATTTCTTAGTCTTTTTCATTCAATATGAATAATTACCACAATATCAACTTCTCAACTACACAAAAAATATTCAAATTAGCTTGAGATATGCTTATTCAAGATTGTCAACAATTGAATACTGGTGATCGTTATTGCAGGTTAATTTGACAGTCATTTAATAACTTCACAATCATATTCTTGTTAATGTAATGTATCAAATATAATAGAACTATTTTACTTATTCAACTAGCTACTCATCATATATATTGTGAATAAAATTATGAGGCGTGGATAGAAAAAATTGCGTTCTCATACCATTTATTGATATTTTGTTGATTGGAAAAGCAGCCTTGGCGTTTTGTAGGATCACTACATGCTAGAGATTTATCCAATGACAGTGTTCCTTATTTTAAGAACAGTGATCCATATTTTAAGAAGAGTTAAAATTTATTTTTCATGAATATTCGATCAATCAGATAAAATTCTTTATTCGATTATATTATAGTGAGTGTGACAACTTGTTGTCCATGAATTGTTTTCTGATGATAATCACCAGTTTACCATTACATGAAAAATGATCGGAAAATTGATTATTCTCAATTTATAAAAAGAATAATATAGTAACTAACCTGAACTGAGTTCATCGGCGACTTTGTAAGATACCATTCCAGTTACAGTGAAATTATTTTTCATTCTGAAGCATGGAATATCAATAACCCCTGGAATAAAATATGGTTAATTAATGACAAGTCTTTACAAGAAGTCATTAGAATTCCAAATTCAATACCAATAAATCATAGACAGAATAATGAATCACGGAATAAATAATAATGAATGATTGACATATAGCTAGCCTATAATAATTACAACCGTATTGCTTGGGCAACAACATCCAGACGGTAGCCAAATTCATTCCAGACTGTTCACAAGATGTCTTCTCGGACTATAGCTACTACATAAGTTACCCTGTTTCAACTCCTCAATATGACGTCCAGAATGTCAATTGTTTTGTGAGTTGTCTGGCACAGGCACATTGGGCTCTCTCTCCACACAGATAAAATATAAGATATCTTATCACTGCTTACACTCAACTCTAAACACACACATAGGGTCAGAAAAGCGTTTTGTCAGGCGTTTTTAGAGTCGGCAGAGCAGGAAGCTCTTCAATTGGTTGATTGGTTTGGCGCCTAAATTAAAGTTTGAAAAAACACTTAATATGGTCTGGCTCTAATTCATATACAAATATCGAGAATGATGGAATATTCTTACTAATAATTATTATTAAACGAAAATCCAAATTAAATGCTGTTATTCACCCCGAAGACTCCTGCTACTGCAGTTATTGACAACAGGGTAAACAGCTAGATGGAAATTCGATGAGCGCTACTATACAAAAATTATTTGTCAGCCCGGGAACGGACCCAGTACCTCCTAGTTCAAATCCCGGCTCGGGCAAGATATTTATCTCGGGCCACTCCCGTGTTTCGGATGGACACGTTAAACCGTCGATCCCGGCTGCCTAAAAAGCAGTCGTTAGGTCATGTCAGAGGCCCTGAAATTGATCAGTTGCGACCTGAAAACCCTGACACCAGACCTGAGCCAGCCAGGTCACTCGATATTATTATCATTATGGATTTGTAGTCTTCATTCTGCATGAGTGTGATTAAGTTATCAGAGCTACTGATGATTAAATTATTTGTCCTTCATGCCTATATATTGAGAAATGGAAGCTGTATTTTGATCAATATAGCAGTGAATAAGGAAATTAAAATCCGACTTCTGATATGTTTATCCAGATCATAAATTTCCATAAAATCTAAGAATATAGAAAGAGCCTCCGAAATATTATCAATCAAACAATGAACACTTCTAAGAATTAAAACAGGAGGCAGAAAAAAAATTAATAATGGGTGATAAAACTGAACATTGAAATTTAATGTAAAAAAATTCACAGCCTGATCTATCTAACTTTTGGACTGTCTAAATTTATTTTATATTTATTTGTAAATAATTAACTAAAATAATCATTTTTTTCTTTTTATACTGTGCTACATTATATTAGTACTTTGACCTATTATTCGTTAACTGAGGCATATGAAATTTTAGTGAAAGAAAAAATATACAATTTCCTGTAAAATAAAAATACCTCTGATAAAATAGAATACCACTGACCAATAATAACTGATTTGGATCGAGGTTGAACTTCCACGAGGTTTGATATTTCAAGAAAACAATTCCCAGATTCCTTAAGAGTCATCACCAGACACTTGTATTTGAACTCTCCATCGTCACTTATAAGGTGTAAGTGTAAATCACCAGCTACTCTGAAACAAAAATGGATAACAATTAGTTAAAGAAATGAATGGTAATATTGTTGACCATTTTTCTTATCAAATAGCACTCAACTGTATCACTCTACCAATCACTAATCAATAATTTATTTCTATTATTGCTGAGTTTCAAAGTAAGTAATTTCCATTTTCATCTCTGTTTAGTATAGGCAGAAGTCATAGAAAGTTTTGGGAACAATAGAAGAGATTGAATGTTCTGCCTCCATACCACAGAGGAACGTTGATTCCGTGAATTAAGGAGAATGGAAATCAAACATTGTACAAAAATTTTCACTCTTCTTTATAAGGCCGCTGATTATTGAAACAGAATAAAAAAATTATCAAGTACTATTTATTTTATTGCAATACGACTACTTTCAACTCTTCAACTCTATTGTGTTTTGATGGTACATGAAGTACAAATTGAAATTGAAAAATATTATATTTAATAATTCACTTGATGATGTTTTAAAACAATATGGTAAAGGAAGGATGTGCTACTGAAGTTGATGAAGCTTTATAACAATAATTACTGATGAAATCGTTAATTTTACTGAAGTTGATGAAATGTCATAACAATACATCATCACGTAAGTCTGTTAAAAATGTGATAATAACGATTACTGATCACAATATATACCATAGATACAATACTAATACTTATAATACCATAGATATTATTCTTGGGCCTATAGATCACTTTTGCATTCTTTCAACATTTTCTCCAATACCATCATTGAATGTTTTTATAGAAGAGACAGACATAGGTCTACTACTCACTTCAATCACTTTTATTAACCTTACGGCAGTCGCGCTGTTGTAAAAAGTACAACAGTGTCAGTTTTTTTGCTGCACAAAACTATTGAATGGGGTGGTGTCAGTGAATGAGTCACCTATGCATTCCAAAATTTTCCCCTCATCAATCCACTGAGTTGCAGTATCAACCAAGCAATGGTTCAGTCTTTAGGTGCCATTTAGTCGCGACAGTGCGTAAGTCGCACTGTGCATAAGATAGGGAAAGACTGTATATGGGGACTGTAAACGAACCAATAACACAGAATTGAAAGCTTTGCTTGATGTATCTTATTGGGCTATGAAATGGTAATCATCTAAATGTCCATAGGCGTAAAATAATCCAAGAAGATGGAAAAAGTAATTATACAATTAATTAATATGATTTGATAGTAGAGTACATAACAATTTGAAAATTGGATGTTGTAAAAAATACAAGTATACTCAAGTACAAATATACTCAATCACACGAGCAGTCGCGACTACCGGAAGGTTAAAATTGAATTATTATAATGTTTGAGTTGAGGAGTAGTCTTAAAACTAACAATAATAAACTTGAGACTATGAACAGTCATATTGTGTATTTTATTAATAAAATTTAACTATAGTACCCTCTGAAATTAATAAAATAATAGATTAAGAATTTGAAATCTATTTTTAAAACCTGGCGATGGTGTGATCACCGAAACTAGTAGTTATAATTTTTATCTTATTCTATTATTTTATAAATTTCAAAGGGAACTAGAATTATATTTTTTAAATACAAGAAAGTAGCCTGAATTCATAAATTTTAAGAAGATGTGTACATATTATTACACCTCAATAATAAACTTGCACTGAAAGGGATAAACTTTTGAAGATTGAAATGATAAAACTTGAACAAGTTTTCAATGTAAAAAGTACGCGTTATGAGTGAAAAATGCCGTTATAGATTAGATAGGGAATGAGTTAGGAGGCGGAAAATGCAGAGCCGAAACACAACTGCCGACTGCTGATATATCAATGAAACGCGGCGCCGATGCTGCAGAAGGAAAACCGATGGTGGGGGTGGGAAGTTGTGGAAAATTTGGGAGAGGGGGGAAGTTGTGGAAAATTGGTGAGGGGTGTACGAAAAGTAAGTTGTGTTATGGTAAGAGGGGGGTTTCAGGGGGGTGTCATGCGCCTCTAGCAGCTAGGATCGACCGATAAGAGTTTCCCGAAATCTGCACCAACGGACAGAACTGCGCAAGGATTGTTTCACAACTGATGCGTCACTTTGATACACATGAAAATGTGTTGCAAGTTGCTTATTAATACTGTATTCTGTATTGATACAATGCTGTATTCGCATTGATGTATGTTAACCTCGAATCATGTCACAATCACTAATATCCCCCATAAACACCATCGTCTCCCAATGATAATGACTACATGCAACCTATATTTTTCTAGATTCTGAGTTTGGAATTTAGATAGAAACAATATTTCAGAAGAAATAGATGTTTTTTTTTAAATTTCTATGACTTCATCACCAACTTTTGCATTGCTAAATAATGAATGATCAAGATCACTCTTCAACATTTTCTCTAATACCATTGCCAATTTAAATCAACGATCAAGATAATTCTTCCAACGATTTCCTTACAAAATTTCTCGCCAATATACAAAACAATCAAAACAATCAAGTTACTCTTTAATTTTAACACACACATTTTCGAATACCATCGTCAATGCCCTTCAGAGACCATGAGAACATCTCCGAAATTTTTTTTCGCATGAAATTTTTTTAATATAAATGATGACCAAGATAGCTCTGTAATTTTTCTGCACCTTTTCAGATATCAAATCAAATGAAATTTTATTCTCACAATTTACAAATAATACAGTACATTTTTATATACCCTTACGTTATGAGAGACTCACATGAAGTCTTAAGCCTGTGTTTGTGAGGGCCTGGCGTAATTCGCTGAATTTAAAATCGATAAACTAAATTATGAAAATTGATATTATATTAAACTAAATTGAGAAAAATACAGATTGAAAAAATGATATGAGTAAATGTTGATATAATAGGAAGAATCACTGTCACTGTCAATGCTCATCAATGTTCAAGGGAACTTTCCCAAATAATTTTCCTTCGATTTTTTTTAATGATGAATTGAAAGATTTTTCCACACTTTCTTGAATTGTCACCGTAAATTCTCCCCAATTATAAAAATATTATTTTCCCAACCAACTTATCCAACAGTATCCTTCTCTCAAATAAATTTTCAACTACGGTATGTGTGTGTGTATAACCACATCTCTAACACCATACTACACTCTAACACCTATAACTGCAACATCTCTTACACTCTAACATCTGTAACACCATGCCACCATCATCAATATCCTCAAACTCTTAGGCCCGGTTGCACAAAACCCGGTTAAATTTAAACCATGATCAATTCCACGAAAACCATTCAGAGAAGGCTTTTTGAAAAGACGGCTTCTCTGATTGGTTCTCGTGATCAATTCCACGAAAACCAATCAGAGAAGGCTTTTTGAAAAGACGGTTTCTCTGATTGGTTCTCGTGGAATTAATCACGATTAAAATTAACCGGCTTTTGGACTACCGGCACTTATACACTTTTCTACTCTAGGCTACTTCACTCTACTGTTTTATCACTTCTTCACTATCTTCACAATTCTAGTACCATTCTTCACTCTAACATCTATAACAGCTCTACATCACATACACTTCAATCAACATCTCCCTGTAACATCATGTCACCATTACCCACATCCTCAAACTCTTATACTCTTTTATACTCTAGGCTACTTCACTTTACTCTCTCATCTCTTCTTCAATTTCTTCACAATTCTAGCACCATTCTACACTCTAACATCAATAAAAACTCCAAAATCTCATAAACTCTACCATCTATAACGGCATATATGTCCATTACGGACATCCTCGAACTCTTAGACCCTTTTCTACTCTAGGCTACTTCACTCAACTCTTTTATCACTTCTTCACTATCATCACAATTCTAGCACCTTCCTACGCTCTAACATCTATAACAAACCAACATGTCACCATGTCACCATTACCAACATCCTAAAACATCCATTCCTACAACATCCATTCATCCAAAATCCAACATCCATTCATCCAACATCCATCATCCATTCCTACAACGTTCATTCCGATGACTTCCATTTCTACACTCTAACATATCTATAACAACTCCAAAATGTCACCATTACTCCGTTCAAACTGTGACCTAGGTTTTTAAAGCAAAGCTAAAGTCTCTTACATAGTATATTTAGTATACATAGTTTACTGATATACGTCATAATTTCTCATCATGAAGTTATTTTTGTTATTTTGTGCAACTCAAAGACATTTATATCAAACAATGTACCTGAACTTTTTTCTCTTTTCATTTTTGACTTGTGCAACCTACAAAGGCCTTGAGCTGTCAGTCTGCACGTTAAAAACTTACTCTTATTCAGTATATAAGATTTCAATTTCAATTATTGATTTATTCACGTATCATACAATTTTGACAATACAATTACAATATTATAAAATGAGTATTAGAACCCACATAGACTATTACGTCCGTGTGTGGGAGCAGTTCTTAAGATTAGCTGTGTTACAATAAAAAATATTGGGCTATATAAGTATAAGATACATACGGTAAATGAAATAAAAATAGATTATATATGATATATTTTTAGTATATCATTTATATTAAAATTCAATTTAAATTTAAGGAGAAAGAAAAGATAGATCCATTAGAAGAAAATTGGGTAATCAGCTTGTAATAATAAAAATAAATTATATATGATACATTTTTAGTATTAATTATATAAAAAATCAATTAAATTTAAGGAGGAAGAAAAGATAGATCCATTAGAGAAAATTGGGTAATCAGCTTGTAATAATAAAAATAAATTATATATGATACATTTTTAGTATTAATATATAAAAAATCAATTTAAATTTAAGGAGGAAGAAAAGATAGATCCATTAGAAGAAAATTAGGCAATCGGCTTGTAATAATACCAATTTCTATAATTTATTAATAATTATTATTTTCATCACACCAGAACAGCCGGAATCGCTTTTTGCCACATGTATTTGGTAACAAAAATATATTTAAATTCAAATTTCAAACACGAGAAGATTCGATTAGATTCTCTGCATCCTGCCATCCAACATGCATTAACCATTCAGAAATTCTGCGCTTTAACACAACAGTGACTCGGCCCATTCCAGCCTCAACTATTTCTGGAGGAAGGTTTCTATACAGCCATTGTGAAATAATGTGAATTTTGCCTTTGCAAACCGATACCAATAGTGGGATTGAATGAACATGACATTGTTTGATTTCTGGTTAGATGACTGTGTTGAATTTCTCTAAAAAAAGTGTCCTTGTTGAAAATGTGAATTACTAAAGTTTTTATGAAAATCTGCCTAACATTACTGGAAATATATTGAATAGTAGATTGGTGAGAAAGCGCTGTTTTTTTTGTAATATGGATTCAATTATCAACCTCTGGGCGACCGACAGAGGCTCCAAGACCGCCAATGACGCACCTCCCCACGCCAGAATGCCATACTGCAGCAAAGACTGAAACCGACGCAAAGTACACTGTCCTGCAGCGATCCACAGTAAGCACTTGGCCCGTGAGAAGGCATAGATTAATTTTATCAAACGGTTCTTCAGCCCTTGTACATGAGGAAACCAGCTTAATTAACTATCCAGGTTGACTCCTAAATATCTAATGACCAACCCGTTCAATGCCACAGCCGCAGGCCTACGACTGAGGATCTTCACAGCTGTGCATCCTTAACACATAGCGATCACAGTCAATATCTTGTCGACCAATAAATGGAAGATGTTTGGTTTTTTGAATATTAACTGTTAAATATCGGGGCACCGAGCTTCGCTCGTTATTTTTATTTATTGATGAACAGAACACAATTCTTTAAAATGATCGTGTTTATATTTTACAGCTGGCTATACGTCAGCTTATGAATTTTGGGGATGAGATATTTTGATTTTCCACAGACCGAGTGCGTCTCACTCAGTTTTTTATTATCCACAGACGACGAAAGTCTCACCTGGTTTTCCAAGGATAAATTATCCTTTTAATGTCGTTCAGCGAGTTTTTCCAGGGATGAGACCTAGTGGAATCAAATATTTATATCATAAACCTACTATGTTCCAAATTTCGTAAAAATCGTTAGAATAAATAATCATAAATAAATCGAAATAACCAAATATGAATATATATACAGAAATTGCTTGCTTAATATAATAGGATAGGGAGTTATGGTCAAACCAAATTCTAATTTTGGCAAGGTCATAGGATGCATGCTTGTATGCCTCATCCCACGTGTAGCCCTTAGATACCACAGCTGTGTTCAACACAGATGTGATCTAACTTGTTTATTTGTAGAAATAAAAGTATTTATTATTATTGTTATCCACATCCTCACACTCTTCATCTCTATTCTACTCTAGACTTATTCACTCTTCTCTTTTATCTTTCCTTCATTCCACTCTTCTTGTACGAATCGCACTTGCAACAGCTTGCATCACGCGGCTTGCAACGCGTATCAAACGGTTTGCAACGGCAACACGACGTGTATCAAACGGTTCACAACGACGACGCTCCGTGTATCAGACGGCTTGCAAGAGCGCAGGGGTGGTTACTGGTTACTGGTTGGAACGGAGCCGTGAGCCGTCAGTCTTCCATGGGCCTTGATGCGTGCCTCTAGGCGCTTTCGCCTGCTGCCCAACTGTCCTTGTCTGCTGCTCACTGTCCTCGTCTGTCTGCCGGCCACTCTGCTTCTCATCACCATCATCCAGCATCCCTCCGCCGGCATCAGGCATCGCACCCCGCATCAGCAGGTAAGCCGGTGGCATCCCGGTCAAACCCTGACCACGTGCATCTTTTGCAGCAATTCCACACTATCACAATAATATTTTACAGCATTTATTACAAGGATATTTTATGTTTTCTACACTGAAAATACTGCGTTTATTGAATATAGTATTGTGGATATGAAGTGAATGAGGTTTGTTGTCATATCTTGTAGACCTGATAGGTGGCATGTTAACCTATAAAGCTCATAAATTTGCCTACTATATGATTTGATTCTTGATCTATATTATTAAATTCTTTGGACCATGTGAGTTTTCCAACACTAACACAATAAATACATCAACAAATCCCTCTACATAAACCTTTAAAGCAAATAACTACCTATCTTTATACCTACTATCTATAGCCTACCTAAATAAGCCCTATCTATGAAACCCACGTTAACCTATAGACCCCTTATTGAATCTACAAGTCCACAATCATAAATTCTGCAACACTAACACACCATCTATTTATTTCATTTTGATACTTTGTCATATTTTGAAACATTTTTCACACTACTGATCTAACTGTCAAAGTGGTATTTCTTGGATATATATTTTTTGTGGTAATGAAGTAAATGATAACTGACAATTGACATAATATCTCATGAACCTCATAGGTGACATGTTAACCTGTAAAGCCCATAATTAGCCTACTACATTATCGAAGACTACATATACTAGTAGTTCTGTGAACAATAGATCTCACGCAGTATTCTCATCCACAAGTACCTGATTGAAACTATAGACCTTATGGAAATACAGCAATAGACTGGCTTCTCCACACATCTGTGTAATCACTTGTCAGCTGATTTATGATGAATAATTCTATATTCTGATTTTTACTCTAATATTGGCATATGGAGAAGGCTCCTTTTTCCTTTTATATTATCCTTGAAATGCAAAATTTCCAAAAACGTTGTGTATACATGGACGCGCAATTAAAAAAGGAACATAACTGTCAAATTTAATGAAAATCTATTACCGCGTTTCGCCGTAAATGCGCAACATATAGACATTTAAACATTTAAACATTAAGAGAAATGCCAAACCGTCGACTTGAATCTTGACCTCACTTCGCTCGGTCAATTAAATGTGTTCCAATTCCTACACTGCAAATATTGTGAGAGTCGCATGTTTTTGAAAAATATAATGATAATGAAGTAGAAGAGGAGTGACTGTTGAGATGAATGGTGGAGATTCTTTTTTTGATTGAGAGAATTCAAGTAGAATTGAATGTTAAAATCTCATTCGTGATTAATTCGTAAATATTGTGTTAGCAGAGACAAACAAATAGTGGCTTACGCTTATCCTTTCTCTATGGTATTAGCTACTTAGGTTGAGGAATAAAGTGAAAGGAATTAAAACTCATAGATATAATTATTATTAAACGAAAATCCCGGCAATTAAATGCTGTGAATCACCCCGAAGACTTCTGCTACTGCAAATATTAACAACAGGGTAAACAGCCATATTATGGAAATTCGATGAGCGCTACAATTCAAAAATTATTTGTCAGCCCGGGAAATAATTTTTGAATAGTAGCGCTCATCGAATTTCCATAATATGGTTGTTTACCCTGTTGTTAATATTTGCAGTAGCATAAGTCTTCGGGGGTGATTTACAGCATTTAATTTGGATTTTCGTTTAATAATAATTATTAATTCATTAGAATTTGAATAAGTGCAATTTCTCAGTAACTCATAGATAGTTGTTATTAGTGCAAGTATGAGTAGGTTCAAGCTCCCTCTGTAAGAAATATTAATTTGAAAAATCACAATCAGCGTTATTTTCAATTCTCGTTATCAAAGCACTCATTGAAATTGCCTCAATTTCCGATGTTATCAGCCCATATACAATGCAGTAAGAACTCAACCTGCATTTCTGCTAGTTAAATAGAACTTTCTTCTATGACGGGGAAACGAAAATACAAGTTGAGTGAAATCGCTTGGGCCGACCAATTACAGTGAAGTTGTGTGCTATGCGGGTGTACAGTGCAGTGCAGCCTGTATTTAAATGGAAAGAGATTTACGTGCTTAAAGTTTTCCGGCCTGATTAGCACTTATTGTCCACCTGTCGCCTGCCGCAATCAATTCAAGGGTCACTTCAACTCGTAATGGAATGCTCGCTTCAAACGAACAAACAGGAAGTCTTAGAAATGAGAGATGGAAAACGATAAATGAAGTCCTAGAACTTTGCAGACTTTCAAGCCTGGATTTACAAACAATTGGTTCTAATGAGATCATATTTTACGTTCCGAATCTATTCCTCTAGAAGATAAGGCTTTCCAAGTGAACCGTAAAAATCCAAATATTCACCTAGAATGTATGGATTCAGGGCTACATTCTTGTATGTATAAAATTTATTTATTTATTTTATTATTATAATTTTTACAAGAAGCACTGAATGGGAGAGAAAAAACTAAGGATACTCCTTGTACTATTTCTCTCCCAAATTTAGATAATAATTTAAAAGTCCGAAATGAGGCTATGATTCCACTTTTCTGAAATTTAGTTCTTTTTCACTCAAAAACAACTAAAACTAAGAATATAATTATAGTACCTACCCTTTGACGATGGTTTGATCACCGAGACTAGTAGTTATAATTTGTATTCTTATTCTATTCATAATTGTATTATAATTATAGTATTTTATACAATAAATGAATTTATTGAATTATTAATTTTAGAGGGTATCAAACATTAACATACACACATTCCATATTCAATTAGTTTGTTTATGAAGTCTTATTGCATGGAGAGGAATAAAAGGATAACAATTTATTATCTTGAAATGGAATGAATGTATTTATCATGGTCACAGATATTTTGAACTGATTTCAAATTAAAATGATGTATTCAAAAGAAAATTATTTTTTTCCCAATAAAAAAAACAATATCGAGTGTCCTGGCTGGCTCAGGTCTGGTGTCAGAGTTTTCAGGTCGCAACTGATCAATTTCAGGTCCTCTGACATTACCTAACTGCTTTTTTGGTAGCTGGGACCGACGACTTAACGTGTACATCCAAAACACGTGTCCCAATAAAGCACATAAAAATCAATTTATTAGCTTGAAATGAAATATTTATCATTGTGATACATACTCTATATAATATGATACTTTCTGAGTACTGTAGTTGAGAAGGTGATATTGTGATAATTATTCATATTATATTAAATTTTTTATTAATTAACTAGCAGGTAACCCGTGCTCCGCAAGGGTCAACTTTACAACTTGACAAACTAAAAACCTGACGTAATGAAATCTTGGAGAATTGAAAATAAACCTATAACCATCCTCGGTTAATTAAGAATCTATATGCATAATCTCTTGAAATTCTGTATCGAAATCATGTATGATATGACGACTTTCCAATATTAGAAAAAATGAAGTTGGATTCAAAATGGCAGTTCCAAGATGGCGGACCAAAATTTTTATGCAACAGAAAATCAGTTATTTTTATTCGAATAGGATCCCCAATCAAACCTATCTTCTAATTTCCCTTTTAAAAGGAATGTTCAGCTGCTTCCATACAACAACTAGAAGCATGACAAATTGAAAACTTGACGTAATGAAATCTTGGAGAATTGAAAATAGGCTTTTAACCATCCTCGGTTAATTAAGATCCTATAAGCATAATTTCAAGCTAATCAGTCCATTAGTTTAGACGTGATGATGCGTAAAGGTGCGTACAGATATACGCGCCGCGAACATGAGCAATTCACTTTTAATCAGCTGATTATATCTGTATTTTTACAGAAACGGTAAGATACAGATATAAAAAGCTTGGCATCAGCTGATTAAAAGTGAATTGCTCATGTTCGCGGCGCGTGAATCTGTACGCACCTTCAAACATAATTTTCCTATTCCGTACGTGTATAAACCAGTTCTTCCCCTTTACAGTATTATAGTATAGATTAGTTAAAAATTAATTTGAACCAAATTAAGTTGAAACCAATGATTAAAATGAGGTGATATTGTCTTAGTTATCCATACTTAATTGGTCAATAATTATAATTTGATTGATGTGTGGTTTGAGAATATAATAGTATTTTCATTCAGTCTATCAAGATACCTTCCATTTATGAAGATTCTTAAATTAGTAGCTATCTTGTCTCATCCCTCCAGGTATAAAAAAAATATGTCTTCTCCCTTCAAATATTAAAGCATTACTCCACTTCATACTACAGCTTATTCATTTTTAATTGAGGTTAGTAAATTCTGCCCGAGTCCAGGAGAGCTCGCCGACACTGTGGGGAAACAGTGGTAGAGAGAAACTCATTCAGTAATGGTCAGAAACCCCACGGATCTTTTGTTGACCCGGATGTTCCGGGCGTCTGCAATTTTTATTAGACGCTATGTTCGGCCGGATACTCCCATTAATGACAGTGCTAGTGCTGCAGCACTCAGCTTCTCCATAAGCCAACCGAAAATATTACTCTGAATTTTTAGAGGGTGGCTTGGAAAAGGTCACTTCACTTTGCTACAACAGACGATGCTTTCGAGAGCTTTCCATGACTTATTTTATTCGAAAGGAATACCTACATCCTAATAGCATTCAATCTCAAATTCTGAGAACGGAATTCATTGGAATCAATGATAACTTTATCTATTCAATCAACTTATTTCCAGAAATTGAAATTCATAGATAAACTCTATTTCACTACTCAACACGTTTTAGGTATTTCAGATGAGGAAAATTGAAATACATCACTTTCTTAGTAGAATGACTCCCCGAGACCACCTATAAGGTGGTAATTTCCTACAAATTCCACTCCACCGCACAGTTATGTACAACTCCTCTTTTACTGTAGTAGCGTCCCGACTGTGGAAAAATCTATCACCTGAGTTGATTTTCTCACCAAGCTTCTATTTGTTTAAATCGAGGCTTCTGTCATCATTGATAAATGATACCTTAGCATAAGGTCATTATGATTGGCAGGGTTTGGTGCATTCATGCTCTCATTCCATAATTACTTATTTTCTTTTTTATTAAAAGTTTGTTTTGTAATAGGGCCACCTTCATAGTTTATTTCTTACCTATTCCATCTACTCTCTATTGTATTGTATCATGGAGTTTAATATTTCGAATACTTTCATGATAAGTTTCATTCCACATGGATGCAAATAACAACTTTTCTTTCCTCCAGTATTGCTAATGTGATCTAGTATAATGTTGATAGCTTAATATTTACTATATTATTTTCTTCGATATTTGTAATTGATCAATACTAGTGCAGAACTGTTAAATAATTATTATTTATCTCATAAGTTTGATTTAATTTTATTGAAGATTTTGTAAATGTTACCATAGGCAACAGTCTAGTAACAATTATCAATATATATATCTATCTATCTATCTATCTATCTATCTATCTATCTATAAGGAGGAAATGAGTTCAATACTACTATAATGATTTTTTCGGTGGAGACACTCTTACTTAACTCTTATACTTCAGCCGGGACCGACACTTTAACGCGCCCATCTAAATGCACAAATAGTGTTAATAAGAAAAGCTTACGAGAAAATAAGTTCCATAATACTATAATGATAATATTCGTATGATTTTCTTGGTGGAGACACTCTTACTCAGCTCTTATACTTCAGCAGGGAACGACAATTTAACGTGCCCATCCGAAAGCACAAATAGTGCTTAAAGAGAAGCTTCATTCGAGATAGAAAAGGGGCAGAGCGAGAATTCGATAGACGAAATAGGTAACTTCATCCCTTTCTAGCTACACAACGTTGCCAAATGGTTTATGAAGATATATTATCTAACAGAAGATTTAAGTTCAATTATATAAATTTGTTATAAGATCATGAATCATATATAATCATGAATTATTTAGGCGGTGGACATGGAGTATTGGCAACAATGCGTTCCCATATTTCAGATACAGTAGAATGGATCATTATAAACAAGAATAAGCAATCAATAGTATCAAAATCAATCAAGTCAATTATTGTCATACAACATTAAAATGTTACAACAACGTCATTAATAACACAGAAAACATCTGTTTAAACATCGATTACAAAGAAATCTTCAACTTTATATAAACATTCATTGACCAGTACTTTTTTTTAAATATTCACAGTAACTATTAAAGCTCATTCTTTTGATATTTTCAGGCAAAGCTTTATTAAGTTTTATTGACTTGTATTGCCAGTTTTTTTTCTTCAGAACTTGTAAATTGACAATACTCGACTCTTATATTATTCCTATTTCTAGTGTTATGTTGGTGTATACTATAGTTAACTCTAGTAACATACTCTTAGATTATAGATACCGGAATAACTAAAACCATAACTTCGCACTAGAGAAGGCGGTGGACACGTCAAATTGGCAACAACGCGTTCCTATCATTTCCACAGACTTTATAACCTGAATCCCACTATAGCATCTTAGCAATCTACTGAGAGCAACAAACTACATGGAAGGATACACACTTATTGCCTAGCAACACAATATGATCCAGAATTGGCGAATTGGTGCAACATTTGTGGGCATGTGGGAGGGTAGGGCACAGATGGCTGTCCCATCGGTATTTCGATGGACCAAGTATGAATAATGCCAAACAAGCACCAACTTGGCGAGTAAGTCCCCGCGGGAAAGAGAACCGAAGGAAAATGGGTCTCCAGCTGAGACTTACTCTATACATATAGCTATACAAATCTATTTCTATATGACTGGCACTCGCTTTATCAGGGCCCCGATGATACCCGTCTATCAGAAGAGTTTGGCTTGCAATGCCGTTCTATCTTTGCTTTAACAGCTGCACCCCTCCCACTCTATCATCCTTCATTAATCACTCATGAAAGGATTACTACCAACGATAATACTCTAAATAAGTCTTCATTTATGGTCAGTGTGTGCTATCCCTAGATAGGCTAAACTTTAGAGCAAGATACTAAGGACCAGTTTCCGAGCTCGGGATTTAGCCAAGTTCTAGAATTTAAACAGCTGGAGTCAGAAAATTTGCTTCCTGAAACGGGGCATAGTCGCAGTGAATGACTAGCGATTTTTGAATTAAAATTCGAAAAACTAGAAAATTGAACTCAAAATTTAGAGAAAGATACTAAGGAGCAGTTTCCGAGCTCGGGATTTAGCTAAGTTCTAGAATTTAAACAGCTGGAGTCAGAAAATTTGCTTCCTGAAACGGGGCATAGTCGCAGTAAATGACTAACGATTTTTGAATTGAAATTCGAAAAACTAGAAAATTGAACTCAAAATTTAGTGCAAGATACTAAGGACCAGTTTCTGAGCTCGGGATTTAGTAGCTAAGTTCTAGAATTTAAACAGCTGGAGTCAGAAAATTTGCTTCCTGAAACGGGGCATAGTCGCAGTAAATGACTAGCG
Source organism: Nilaparvata lugens (assembly GCF_014356525.2). Taxonomy (NCBI): domain Eukaryota; kingdom Metazoa; phylum Arthropoda; class Insecta; order Hemiptera; family Delphacidae; genus Nilaparvata; species Nilaparvata lugens. Next base: position 83,421,563 of record NC_052505.1, on the reverse strand, counting down.
ATTTTTGAATTGAAATTCGAAAAACTACAAAAATGAACTCAAAATTCAGAGAAAGATACCAAGGACCAGTTTCCGAGCTCGGGATTTAGCCAAGTTCTAGAATTTAAACAGCTGGAGTCAGAAAATTTGCTTCCTGAAACGGGGCGTAGTCGCAGTAAAACGACTAACAATTTTTAAATCAAATTTCAAAAAACTAGACAATTGAACACAAAATAAACTAGAGTTAAAATAGTGTGAAGTTTCAGCTATTTTGAATTATTTAGGAATGTTTCATTTCGTCAAGGAAAAACGTTTCCAATTATAGATAATTATGAGAAAATAAAGATTACCATAAAAACTGTGACTACGCCCCGTTTCGGCAAATCAATTTTCTGACTCCAGCTGTTTAAAGTCTAGAGCTTAGCTAAATCCCGAGCTCGGAAACCGGCCCCAAATGATACTACGATACTTGATTATTTTAAAGCATGAAGTAGCATTACATCATAGAAGCATGAAGTCGCAAAACGTCAAAAAGTTTTAACTTCATAAGTTTTTAAAGCATGAAGTAGCAGTGCGTCATAGCATTTCAATTTCATAGATTTTCAGAGTATCGAGTAGCAATGAGTCATAAAATTTCTTATGTCATCTTGAAGTAAATGCAGAGAAATTTCGGTAGAATGATGTTAGAGGAGGACATACGAAAATTGCTGTTGCTGAATTGATTTAAATTTCATAGGTTTTCAAAGCATGACTTAGCAAAGAGTCATAGAATTTCATAGGTATTCTTGAAGTAAATGTCGAGAGATTTCGGTGGAATGGTGTTAGAGGAGTTGCTGAATTGGATATTTATTGGCGAGGACAATGATTTGATAAGCGGACGGTGAAGAGAAGGGTGTTGATTAGCATAGACTTGATTTTTGTATTCAGATTGATGATAGATCATGACTTTTATAATATGATGCTGAACGACATCAATCAAGATTAGTTCGATGATATTATTTGAATCCTCAATTATTTTGGTGTAGAAGAATGAAATTAGTTACAAGAACATCTAGCTAGAGAAGATGACTGGATTGAAATTAGCACTTTTAGCCATTGACCAAAAGCAATAGCTGAGAGTGGTCACGACAATTATCTGCAACAACAAACATTAGCATACAGTTTTTCTATAATAGAAATTCTTCACGAAGAAAGAACTTCTGGTGTTCGAATTTAGCTTCAACTATGATAGCTAATGTTGCCTTATCATTTCGATACTGTATTAAGATTTATCTTTTATGAGAAAAAAAAACATTCTAGATCATTAACCCAATTACAAAGATATTTCTATTTTTGAAAATGAGCATTTTCAACTCAATTATTTGGAAATAATTCACCCAAGGCAGTCGGTCTGTTATGGAAAACATCTAGATTTACTAGATATCGACAACAGTCTTTGAAAAATCATAAATTCAAGTCAATAAATAATCAGCAAGCAGATATTCACCAATTGAAGAGCAGGATATACAACCCCTGACTCAACTATCCTCTCGAAGAGATGTCTTATGTACCACTACCAATTTGATTTCTACTGCAAATCGAGCAAAGATCATTGATGGGAAAGTAAAGTAGGACAGTGTTAATTGAATAAAAAGTCAAGTAGAACAGTAGAATTTAGTAGTAGAAGTCAAATAGGATAGTATCATAGATTGGCAAACTATAAAGTTTGGTCGACAATTACACGAAAAATACTAATAATTGTAACAAACTGGAAAAATCAATTGCAAAGGTTTGATCCAATAATTGTAGAGCGAAGTAAAGTATAATTGATAATAACAGAGGGTAATTCTTATTCCCAGTATAACTTGCTATTCGCCTTGCATTTATCAATTCCATTTCGGCACCGCATTCGAAGGAGGTGCAGCGTTTCACAATCATTAAGATAATTTGAGGTTATACTCCAGTAAATGGAAAAAACATCATTGATTCAGTTCTGAATAAATTATGAGCTCGTGCGCTGAATTGCATTCAATAAGAGAGTGCTGTTTCTGCAACTAAATTGGTGCATGGAATGCATTGGAATCTGGTGAAAAATTAATGATCAACAGTATTTCTGTACTTCTCCATTATAGTCCAGTCAATATAGACATGAAAAAGGGGTAGTGCTTGAAATTTGTATTGTAGTTATAATTTTCTAGTATATTGTTTGGATACATAAGAGACGTCCACTACCAATTTTTTTCATGCAAAATTTCTTTGTGCTAGATACAGAGTGGCCCAAAAACATAGTATTTTCAGTACTTTTTCCAGTTTTCTTAACAGTTATTCATATTAGTGACGTAAGTTTGTTGAATGAAAAATACAACTGGTTTTTGACAATTTCTTAGTCTTTTTCATTCAATATGAATAATTACCACAATATCAACTTCTCAACTACACAAAAACGTAAGTTTGTGATAATTCTGTGAAAACTATTAGGTAGTTTATAGTTGTTTCTAGTTTACCTCCGTATGTTATAGTGTTGTAAGTAAAAATCTAATCAGTATAAATCGCCTCAAGTGTTTTATTAGTGTAGAACCCGTAACAATATATCTAAAATTACCATGAGCTAGAAAAATAATAACTCTTAACTCCAAATTCAAAGTTTTCAAAGTTATTGGGATCGACAAACGACTTGAAGCAAGTTTATGCAGCAGCAAATTGCATTTTAGATTCGACAATTATTCATGATCCGTGATGTGAGATAGTGAGGCTGGAGCAGCTCAATTTCCCAGAGGAGCAAACACTTGAACTCGAGT
>NC_052505.1:83384731-83418707 GCF_014356525.2 Nilaparvata lugens | reverse complement strand
GTAATGATGTCAACTATGTTGGCTGAAAAATTGTCACTTGTTACTTGTATTCTGAACACTTTGATTCATAGGTGAAGAATAAGACCAAATCATCTGTTTCTCATTCAGTTTGCTTGTCTTCATCTGATCGTTCGTGGTCGGTTGAAGAAAATTGTATTGTAGTTGATAGCATATCATCTAATGTTCCTAGTGTGAACATCGATCTCTCCAAAATTTCAATTCCCGTTGAACTTAAATTAGCGGATCCATTGTTGATCAATCTAAACCTGTAGATTTGTTACTTGGTGCTGGCATATTCGCATCTATACTTCAGCCTGGTAAATTGTATCTAGCTCAAAACGCTCCCATTCTTCAGAAAACCAATCTAGGTTGGGTCATATTTGGTTCTTGTAAAGCTATTCGTCCTATTGCAGCACCTCGTTCGTGCCTCCCCGCTTCACCTGTGGCCGCTCCCCGTAGGGTCATGTTGAATTTTCTAACTTCAAATGATGTCTCTCATCAGTTAGAGAAATCAGTTCAGGAAATCAGTTTTCAATCAGTTCAGGTATTAGCTACTAATTCTTCTCATAATGATGTTATTTCAGGTATAATCAATAGTTGCTCCACCTATCACAAAATCGTTCGTACAACAGCATATGTTCTACGGTTCATTCATAATTGTAGAAAACAAAATTCAGTCGCTCCGCGCTTTGGTCAATTAGCTGTCTCTGAAATTTCAGAAGCTGAAAATTGTATCTTCAAATCCATTCAAGAAGAAGCCTTCTCTGCTGAACTTAAAGCATTGCATCAAAATCAGGAGCTATTGCCTAATAGTTCTATTGAAGCCTTGTCACCATTCATTCATTCAGATTCTCTGCTCAGAGTTGGTGGACGTTTGCAAAATGCAAATGCTTCCTTTGATTACAAACATCAAATATTGTTGCCCAGCAATCACAAATTCACTCGTGCATTGATTGTTGCTCACCATCGTCGTCTAAGTCATGCTGGGGTACAGGCCACCATGGCCAGTGTAAGACAACGATTTTGGTTTCCCTCCACCCATCGCACCATCAAAAGTGTATTGCGGCATTGCATATGTGTTTTCGCTTTTCGGCTCTTGCTCTGAGCAAATCATGGGTAGTTTACCAGCGGCCCGCGTTCAGGCTAACTTCCCTTTTATAATTGTGGTTTGGATTATGCGGTCCTATTTCCATCGGTAGGCGGCCCCAAATCTCGTACTTTTTCTAACGCATACTTGTCGCTGTTTGTGTGTATGGTAACTCGTGCCGTTCATATTGAAACTGTCTCGGAACTTACTTCAAGGCATTTATTGCACTCTGATTCGGTTTTCTGCTCGTCGTGGCATTCCGCATTCCATTTTTTCGGACAACGCCACAACTTTCGTTGGTGCCAACAATGAGCTACGTGAGCTCCACGAATTTTTGTCCTCTGATCGTCTCAAATCAGATATTCATGACACTATGTCTGTACTCAACATCCAATGGCACTTCATTCCCCCTCGGGCTCCGCACTTCGGTGGACTCTGGGAGAATGGTAAAAAATTTCAAACGCATATTCCGTGTAGTAACATTCAACAAGGTATTTAACTTTGAAGAAACCTGTACTCTGCTGCTCAGGTCGAAGCCATCTTGAATTCGCGCCTCTTGTTCCCTTGTCGGAAGATCCACATGATCTTGCCTACTTGTCTCCAGGTCATTTTTTGATTGGACGTCCACTTACGTCATTACCTTCTTGCCGCCTAACACCAAAACACATTGATCATCGTTCACGTTGGTATCAACTTGCTGTTCTATCCAGGAGCTTTGGGATAGGTGGTCTCGTGAATATTTAACCACTCTTCAGAATAAGGCAAATGGTTTAACAGTTGTGAAAATTTGAAGGTCGGTACAGTTGTCATCTTGAAGGATCCTGGTTCCGCGCAGTCCACTTGGAAGCTGGCGCGCATTACTGAAGTTCATCCCGGTAAGGACGACAAGGTTCGAGTTGTCACTGTTCTCACTCCCTCTGGCACTTTTAAGAGAGCTATTTCGAGTTTAGCACTCTTCCCATTGATGAGGATTCTAGTTAATCCCCTTGCTCTTATGGTTCATGTTGTATTTTCAGGTTTCATGTGTTTTCCCCTGGTTCTCACATGGGGCCCAGTTTTCAATTCCAATTGCCTTGCCAGATTTTACATATTTCTTACTTTTTCTTATTGTGCCATACCCCCAAGGGGCCCAGTTTATGTAAAATCTGACAAAGCATTTATTGGAACGGTTCCACTTGTTATTCGTTCCGCTACTACGTAGACATCATGTCTGTCTGTCTGCGCGCTGTGTCTTTTGTGCGTCTGCGCTGACCAGTGACGTCACAGTCGGTTCTTCGACACTGCTTCAGTCAAGCTGGTTTTCTATACTTTTATTCGTATTTTTTCGTCGGATTGTTTGCCGTTGCAATTTTAATATTTATACTATCAATTTTTGGAATTTAATCTTGTCTTTAGGCATCTTACTTTCTAGTTATTTGCTACTTTTTCACCATACGTTTGTAAACGTGTTGTTGGGCTGTCATTTCCGCCTTCCCTTTTGTTGCTAGCGCCTTTTGCTTTTTGCTGTCTGTCTTCAATGGAGGTCGTCGGGTGTGCATCCTGCGCCCGGTCTAAACTTTTCATCTGAATTCATCGGACCTACAGAACGTTTTTAAAGTGTGAATTATTCTTCAAATTAATTCGTTTGTTCTATTCTTCAAGTGTGATTCAATTATTCATCGAGTTCTTCACTCAGTTACTCTGTTAAACTTTGATAAACTTTGTCAAAAATTGCAACCCTGTGAGCATTCATCGCTACTTATTTGATCTACAGAACGTTTTTAAGTGTGAATTATTCTTCAAATTAATTCGTTTGTTCTACTCTTCAAGTGTGATTCAATTATTCATTGATTGATTCACATTTTTGCTCTGATAAACTTTGCTAAGTTCACGAACTCGTGTGAGCGTTCATTGCTAGTCATTGGATCTACAGAACGTTTTTTAAAGTGTGAATTATTCTACAAATTAATTCATTTATTCTATTCTTCAATTGTGATTAAATTATTCATCGATTGCTTGCATATTGCTTTATAACTTTGTCAAAAATTACAACTCGTGTAGGCTTCAATTGCCATTTCTCTACAATTGGCTTCACCTCGTGAAACTCAAACTTTCAAGTTCATCATCTCTACCATTTGGAAATCAATCCAAAAATTCCACAACTTGAAGATCGGATTATTCGTTTGGAATTCTACTTACTCTGCCTACATTTCCACTGGGGGATTCACTGCTGTGGTAGACGGTTCCATGCTTGTCACGCATGGCCAGATCACTTCATCGCTTGCTGATGTCCTGTTCCTGTTGGTATTGCGGAGTCATTGCCTGTCTGCTGGCCGGCATCTCCTCTTCAAAATTTTATTCAGGTTATGTAAATCGTTCTATTCAATTTTCATTACGTATATACTTATTGATTTATTAATGTCTATCTTGACATTCAGTTCACTGAGGCCACCGACGCCTACTAATTTGTTTTATTAATGTCTATCTTGACATTCAGTTCACTGAGGCCACAGGACGCCTACTTATTATTTGGTTAATGTCTATCTGACATTCATTTCACTGAGGCCACCGACGCTACTTATTGTTTGGTTAAGTCTATCTGGACATCATTTCACTGAGGCCACCGACGCCTACTTATTGTTTGGTTAATGTCTATCTTGACATTCAATTCACTAAGGCCACCGACGCCTATTAATTATTGGATTGACAGCTACCCTTGGCTTACAAGTGATTCATAAGGCCACCGACGCCTATTAATTATTGGATTTGACAGCTATACCTTGGCTTTACAAGTGATTTTTTTGAGGCCACTGTCGCTATTAATCGTTCTAATTGATGTCCATCTTGACACTCAATTCATTGAAGGCCCATGTCGCCTATATTCAACCTGGACTATCTTCACATTGTATTTATAGCTACCCTTAGCTCTTAAGTGATATTTTAAGGCCAGTGACGCCTATTAATTGTTTGGTCGAAGTCTATCTTGACATTCAAATCACTGAAGGCCTATGCCGCATATATTTTATATATGTTACTTGCTGAGCATTTTTTACAGCTTATTGTCATTTTTTAATCATTAATATTGTACTTACAGTAATAACTTTCATTATAGCACTCAATTTATATTCATTTCAGGTATCATTAATACTACCTTTTCAATTATTGTCAGGCTTCAATGGTCATAATGTCATTGACCTAATTTCATTAAATTTTGTATTTCTCTACATTATTTCACATGTTGTAATTTTCCCAGATATTTAACTTAATCTACTTACAATTGTTTTTGTATGTGGCCATCTGCCTATTATTATTTAAAGATTCAAAGACTTAAAGACTTAAAGATATTTGACTTAACCTACTTACAATTGTTTTTGTATGTGGCCATCTGCCTATAATTTAAAGATTCAAAGACTTAAAGACTCTTAAAGATTTTAACTTAATCTACTATAATTGTTTTTGTATGTGGCCATCTGCCTATTATATTTAAAGATCCAAAGACTTAAAGACTTAAAGATATTTAACTTAATCTACTTACAATTGTTTTGTATGTGGCCATCTGCCTATTATTATTTATTGATCCCAAGAAAATTGTCACAATTGTTTTGTATGTGGCCATCTGCTATTATTATTTATTGATCCCAAGAAATTTGACACAATGTTTTGTATGTGGCCATCTGCCTATTATTATGTTTATTGATCCCAAGATATTTGAACAATTGTTTTTGTATGTGGCCATCTGCCTATTATTATCTTATTATTATTATTAAATCTTATCTTGTTGATTCATTTAGTCTTTTATTGGCCGTACTTACCACACTTCAAGCTATCAGTATTTTTATGCACAGAATTCAAAGATTTATTTGTAGGTATTTATACCAACTATCATTCACAGTCCACTGCCCTGCCCTTGGATTCTGTCAATACTTCTCCACATATTTCATTATAATCTATTTGTAAATTTGAATTTTGTTCCAGTACAAGATATTGCATCAGTTATGGCTGTTTTTGAGAAGACTGAGTTGGAAATAATTCTACCTGAAAAACATTGCAACTTGGACAACATAATGGATCAACTCGGTTATTCCAAACTGGTGCTGCCTAATTGCTCTCCTTGTTTTGTCAACAATTCTAACAGAAATAATGCATTGTCACAGTCGGTCCTTTTCTTGAATAAGACATCCAAAGATGTGTACAATTTTGTATGCTATACAAGGTTAGTTAGTACCCATTTCATATTTCTCTCTCCAGTTGTTATTAGCTCTGAATTTATCACTAGATCTTCTTAAAAATTGGAAAAATCATGCATTGGCCATTTTTTTTATCAATGAAACATTGTCCAAATAGTAATTCTGCTTTACTATAATTTTGAATCATTTGATTTATTATTTAAATTGGGTTCATTCAAACCATTTTGTCATGAGGTACTTGCTCTCAAGATAGAGTTAATACTCTGATAGATTTACTTGCAGTGATATTATTTAGCATTTTATAATTCACCCATGAAATAGGAGAAAAATTTTTATGTGTATCATTTGCACATTTTTTCTGACCTGCATTGTTTCAAGGTTAGACTTTCAACATTTTTTAAGATTTCTCCTGGTTGAACTTTTCAAGAACAGAAGTCTTAAATTTTGCCTTAAGTCTTGAAGTCATGAATGTACCTCCCACTTTGAAGTTTGAGCACTTTCAGCTATTGTTTGAGTTAAGTAATGCACAATTATTGAATTTATAGAATGTATATGATTAGTGAACATTTTAATGAAAATAGTTGTTTAAATCGTGCTCAAGCTGTTTTTTTTTTGTAATATGAGAACTCCTGTTTTCTTTTTTGCAACTGTCTATTTCAACCATTTTTTGCACAAAAGCTGAAAACTTCGACCATGTTTGAATTAACTACTTTGTGAAAATAATTGAGAACTGAAAATTTTGTGAGGTGATAAACTTCAAGACTTAACCTATTTCGGACTATGTGTAACCTTATCTAAATTTGGGAGAGGAATAGCACAAGATTACCTTATTTTTTCTCTCCCTATCATTTTTGATGATGTACTTTTTGTATGAATCAATCAATGTCTATTGTACTATAGTAAGTTTCACTCTAAACTGTCATAATTGCTCATAAATATTAGGAGTATACTATGTGACGAACGTCTTCCTCATGAATGTAAATTGATATCCAACGGTAATTTCTGGTTGGATATGAGATGAAATTTTGTTTTTCAACATCAATGTTGTGTTTGAAGAGCAAATAGCATAAATATCGATGCTGACAGTTTGAAGTAAATTTTACCAAAGTAATAACTTCTGTCTTTGCGGATGATGCCCACATATGCTTATTGCCTGTGCGTGGGTAATGGAAAGTAAGTGCTGATTGATGAGATGATCAAACATCCATTCTACTGGCGGGATTCGAACCCACGAACCAAGTGGTGCTTGCGAGCTGAAAGATTTTACTACCTTTAGTGAGGTCCACGTTTTAAAGGCAATGTTTGTTTAGCAATAGTATGCTATCCTTGTCTATCTTTAAACAAAGCGGATAGCGCTATCTCTTTCTCGTTTTACTCTGTTGCCAGATCGTCTTTTAACAATGTAGAATTAATAATTAACCAATATTCCATCTTAATTATGAAAATTCATTATTATGAAATTATTTAAAAATATAATTTCTTGCCTAATAAAATGTAATTGATTATTTTAAACGAGAATGAACATTTAATATTACATCAATAAACCTGTATCAGCTACCGTCTACAGAATGCATTGACAAGACAGAGGATCGGCAACGTTGTTCTCCTATCTTTCTCCACTGCCATTATAACGTAGACCTCACTATAGAGCATTAGACTAACCTCAAAATCTCAAGTTACAGGTGAAACCTTGATCTTCATTTGATATTTTATCTGTTTAAAGGAATGAACATCAGTTACTGCTGCTTGCGCAGTCTACTGAGTCTCCTACCACACAAATCACAGATATTGAAAAAGTTGAGGCTACAACTAGCCTTGACAATGCTATGACCACCTCGGAAGTGAAATATCATACCGACTGACACCTAAGGAGCATATTCTTCCTGTGATGGACCTCTGCCTGATCAATGTCAGTTGAAATTTAAAGCTGATTTCTGGCAAGAAATTAGGCAGAAAATGTGTGCTTACGAACTAGAGACGGATTTTGCACTCCAAGGATTAGTGACTTGAAATACTGATGAAAGGGTTTAATATTGTACTGGAATTTAATACTTAATATTTATATTTGTTTCTTAGTCTATTTAACGAGCTTATTTAATATGTTTGGAAAAATCAATTGGACCATCTGGAACTAAATGCTTTTGCATTCAAATAGATAGTATTCAAATAGCAAGTATACATTCAAATCAATGATTCATTTAAGGCTGTGCAAAGGCTAAAATACAACATTCTACTGGTGATATTTTCATTTTTTTTATTTTTATACTATCAAGCTATCTAAATGTAAAAGTTTTCTCAGGAAATTTTTTTCCGTTCATTACTTTTTGAGATATGAGCGCCTAAATTGATAAGCAGCTGTGATTCTAGTGGAGAAGATTGTTTTAATTTTCGGAACAAAATATTTCAAATTTATATTTATTTTACAGTTTCGAGTGCTAAGTAAAAAGAAATTTTGTTATCAATTTAGATCTTAATCTTTCTAAATTCAAAATTAATAATTGTTTCAAGTGTTGGTGAGAAAATTAGACAAAATTTATTAAGTGAAGGGAAAATAACCTTTTTTCTGGACTATTTTAATGAATCAAAATCGGGGGAGGAACAGTTTGGGCTGTGCCTGTTGATCCTCCCCAAATTATTTTAAATAATAATTTTGTATCATTGAATCAATAAATAATAATAATAATAATAAATAAGTTTAGATTTTTGGACAGAACAATTTAAGTTCGGTAAGAGATAAATCCATGAGATTTAGAGGATGGATTTGTTTGTCATTATATTGTTGATCTAATGAAACATAATTTTTCCAAAAATATCAATTTTGAGAAAGTTATTCAATTTACTAAAAATGACCCAAAAATAACTTATTTAGGGATTTTTTTGTTCTTTCTGGTAATTGAATAACTTTCTCAAAAAATTGATATTTTCGAAATTTTTTTGTTTTACTAGATCAACAATACCATGAAGAATCTTCCTCTAAATCTCATGGATTCATCTCTTACCGAATTTGAAATATTCTGTCCCAAAAATTCAAATTTGAGGCACTCTTATTTCTAAAAGTAATGATCGGAAAAAAATGTTTTCCTGAGAAAACTGTAAAAAGTTTATTTTTAGCCTTTGCACAGCCTTAACTCATTCATGCATTGACATTGATATACAGATGGAATATTGATGTTTCAATTTTGGTCCATACAGTTTAACTATATCGAGTCTGGTGCAGAGTGGAAACTGGATATTACGAGCTCGTATAATATAGTAAAATGTTTGTTTGCCCAGTTTCGAGATAGATCATAAAGCAACATTCGAGTCATCTCTTTGAAGCAGCACTTTAATTTCATCATAGAAGCTTTACAATATCCTTTGTTGACTTTTCAATACATCAATTATCATAGTGAAGATGAACTTGAATTGAAATAAAAATCGTCAAGAACTCTCTTTATTATTAATAGTATTTATAAAAAGTTTCAATCGACATTTACACTTGAAATGGATATAATGAGTCGAAATATGCTGTGAATGAATAAAATATAAAAACGGTACTCGACGATTTTCATTTCATTTCAATAATATTGTAGTAGCCTTATAAAGGAAAAGTGAAGATAATTATTTACATATTTGTTATTATACTGTTTTTATAGCATCCTCTATTTTTATATTGAAATAGTTCTTGAACGGATAATTTTATAATAATATTTTTGTAAGAACGCTAAACTCTATTAAAAAAAAATTTATACTTTTATATAATTTGTGAGAATATCATTATTAATCTTCTTGATAGACCATTAATTGCAACCTAAAATATAGGCCCTCAGTTTGCTGGGTCAGCACTTATAAGTTGATAGATTGAATTTTACAGATTTGTAAACGTTTATCTCTTTCATAATGACTACTTCAAAAGTTATCCTTGACAATCGCTATCATTATTGATCCATCTTATATCAAAAGCATCTTTGTCTTTAGAAGTTTTATTTTTCACTCAAATTTTCCGGTTTAAAATTGTAGACCATCTTGTAGAAAATATTGGAAAACTTCCACACAATCAAGTCATCAAAAAATATACAATAATGAGCTCGTAACTTGTCGATTATGGATGGATGATCTTTATTTATCTGCAAACATAGGCACCACTATATTACATTGTAATACATTAGTAAATTGAATAGATTTCTATTTTATTCTATTCTGTTCTGAGGAAAATCTTTTACTTTTTGAGATATCACTCAATCAAAAATGCTTTTAAACTTGAGTTTGCCCTTATATTAGTTTCCGGTTTCGTGTGGGCTTATTGAGTAGAGAATAAGGTGAAATTAATAAAAAAGAAAAACTGAGCATATATTTTTTTATTGTTTCTTCAACATTCATTGTCATTCCTGAATACTACTATGCTTAAAAATGACAAGAATAACACATTCAACAAGAAATATTGAAAATATTCGTCTTCTCTCTGGAATAGAATGTCAAGGCACAAATAAATAATATTCAACAATTTATAAACTCAACAAAGACGAAGTAACAGATAATATCATCAACATTACTCATTAAAAGTAAATTCATACATTATTGAGATTTCAATAATATTCTTAATTGTACAAATCTCATAATAAATATAAACAAAAACTCAACAGAAATAATAAATTAGTTACTAAACAAAAAAACGTAATAAATTAATACAAAGAAATATATTTCATAGACTAAATTAATTAGGGATATATTAATATTGAAATGTTATAGTTTTAAAAATAATTTTTTCGTACATGCTCATGGTATATTGCTGTGAATCGGTGAAGCGTTAAGCTTATTCAGCTTATTCACCAACTTCTTCTCCCGCTCCCTCCCCTATGGGCCCACTCTATTCTACATCAATAATTACATATTCACACAATAATATGTACATAGAGTAACTACCAAAACCAATTTCTCACAAGTAATTTCGAGTGGCACAGTGGTAATGAGCTATCAATAATCTAATTAAACCTGCCCTCTTATCTGTTCTATCTATTGAAGAAGTTTATACAATTGAATAAAAGTATTATGTAGACTGAATGAAATTAAGCCAATTGTCTGAAAACTCAGATTAAAGTATAGAATAATATATTCCGATTGAGTGGTCGAAAGTAAGGGATACCTTAGCTGTTTTTCTCTTATCTCTCCACTTGAGAACTAAACATTTGTTAACAGCTATCCAAATATCTGCATCTTTTATCAAATAATATTTCTCAAGATCCAACATGGATAGTATAGTATCCAAATATAAGCACATTTACAATACTTTGATTTACCTTCAATTATCTCAATTTTAATTTCAAATACTGTACATTATATAAAACTAATTGAAACAGGAAACTCGATACAGATGGGTGAAAAGCACTTAGAAGCTTAAATTATTTTTGGAAATATTTTCGGTGAGGGTGCCAAACTTTGTCAACCGTGAGTGGTGTTGATTTTTGTTGTTCAGTTGAAACTGAAAATTTTCAAAAATAATGTAAGTTTCTAAGTGTTATCACATATCTGTAACGTGTTTCCTGTTTAAATTAGTATTATAGAATGTAAAGTGTTTTCTGTTATGTAGTACATTATCTATGTATATTTAGCACTGCATTGCAAAGATATGGATTTCCACTCAATATAATTAAAAATATTGTACTGAATCGAAGAATGCTATTCTTGATAACTTATTGGGTTATCTTTAATGGAGAATGAGTATTTGTCAAGGATAAATTAAATAGTGGTATTCAATTTCTAGAGAATTTTCAGATTAATTAGATAGCTTAAAGTCTTCTGCGATTTTATGTAGTATTGTAATGTATTAAATGTAGAATCTTCTTTGTAGACTATATTTCCTAGCTGATGGAAATCTTAGAAATTTCCAAATCTGCTAAAGGTATATTAGATTGCACAACCCAGCCTCTATCACTATGTCTATGATTAATTTTTGCTGATATTCAGCTATATGTTAGTTTCATTGAATATCTGCACTATAACGGCATTCATTCTTTATTTACACACTTTTGTTCTAAGTTCATAATCTACCATTACTCACTTGACTTATTGAGATATGACTGATAATAAATTAGAATATACTAATAAATATTACACTTTACAAACTATCATTAAGACTACCTATACTATCTTGTTTTCAAACATCAATTCTTAAGGTTTGAAAAAACTATATTTCTAGTGAGCAAATGACTTATGAAATAGTAGGCCTACCTACCCATTTTTACAGTAATGAGATGATCAAACTCTTTTAGTTCTATCCTCAAAAGTAATCATTGATATGAAATTGCATTTATTCGAATAGTGATCGATAATTAATTATTATTAAACAAAAATCCAAAATCAAATACTATAAACCAGATAATTCACAGCATCCAACTTTTGAATTTCCATTTAATAATAATTTTTGATTGATTATCTATCTAGCTACATTTGGACTGTTTTATAAATAGGAAATGGAACCGTTTTGGGCGTAAGTTAGCCTGTGGTACTTTTCTGTAAGTTGTGTAATTCTGAATGATTAAATAAATAAATAAATAAATGTGGATGAATGGTGAATGAAAGCACTAATCAAACATTTATAATCAGATGTGATGCAACCATCCCGAATATTGTAAACTTAACAAATTGTACACTGCACTTGAATAATGTAAAAATTATTTAATATTCAACAAATAAATTAGCTTAGTCGAAAGACTTATTTTACCAGACTTCTAACCAAGATGGTACTGAATTACTGTAGGTATAATATTCCAAAGTTTATACTGATCAACTAATCCAAAATGAATTGATCACAACAATATATCTCCAGATATAGTAGTTTGAATCAAGGTTGAGAGGTACTAATGTGGACTATAATTTCAAGTTCTACTCTGCCAGATTTTAATATTGAAATCTCTGTGGCTCACCTTAACATATATTGTCAGAGGTTTGCAATTTTTATATTCAATTGGAAAACAATTTTTTTCTCAATTTTGAGTTATTCATTATTTTACTAAGTACAGTTCACTGTTATTTCTGGAGGTTTACTATCTCTGCAGCTAATCGACAAGTATGATTAATTCTCAAATTATTTTTTCCTCAAAATTAATAATTACATGATTTTTGAAGATGACCAACATATCCAATTTGATAGATCTATAAAATTATATTTTAATATTACCTGTTTTGTATTGAGTGAGTTAAGGTACTAGAACAACCCCGCCCTGCCGATTACCGAAGCCGTTGGGCAGCACAGTAATAAAGCTGACATTGCTGTCGGTGTCACTGATGGTGGGGTTGGACGTCCCGACGCAGCCGAGGCCGCTGTCAATGGAGTTAGCGACCGACAACTTGGGCGTGGCCTGGCCGCCGAAGAAGAAGGAGTCAGTCGCGATGGACTCTCCACCTGACTCACTGGCTCCGTCACACAGCGAGTCGTCCGTCTCACTGAGGCTGTCGGGCCGCTTGGATTGGTTGGAGTCAGTGCTGAGGTAGCCCGAGTCTTCGGTGTTGAGGATGGCGCGGTTTTGCTTGGAGTCGGTTCTTAGCATGGCGCGGTGTTGCTTGGAATCGGTGCTGAGGTAGCCCGAGTCCTCAGTACTGATCATGGCGCGGTGTTGCTTGAGGGTGATGTCCCGCTTTGCCCGAGCCGCGTCAGTCAGCGGCGGCGTGTAGGGCGCCATCCCGTTGACCGGCTCGTACTCTGATAGACTGGAGCCAGAAGCATCAGGCGGCGCCGGTCTGCGGGACTTGTGCTGTCGGCTGCCGCCTGGCAGGGCTGGCAGTGGCCGGTTGGCCATGATGCTTCTGACTGTTCCGTTTTTTGGCGGCAGTGGCGGCTTGATGCTGCGTGGCGGCAGGGGCGGAATCGCCTCGGGTCGTGGCACATTCCTGAACTGCCTCGCCTTGGGCGGACGAGGTGGTCGTGCGTCGGGTGACGGCAGTCTCTGCCTCCTCGCCTGCCTGGCATCCGGCCTCAGCATCTTCGGGGTCGCCCTCCTCCAGGACAACGTCGAATAACAGTCTGTGTCACTATGCAACGAGTGTATTGAACCTGGTGGACTGAATCCCTCCGACTTATTACAACCACCCAACTGATTAAACTTGTTCCTCGCCTCAAAAATCTCTCTCAAACTACCAAAATTCCTACTCAACGGATTAGCAGCGAATATACTTGGGAAATCCTGGTTGCTTCCCCACTGATTGGGCCTACATTCATCACTCCTAAAACTACCATTACTCCTCAGAGGTATATGTGGTGGTCTTTCTAACGAATCTGTAAACAATTCATTTTGTACATCTATATTCTTATTCTCCTCTCTAAACTCACATATCTTCAATTTCGCAGGTTTTCCTGTCCAGAGTGTCTGGTTCAAAACTGTCAGAGTCTTCCTGTTTGTATGTGGGTGTTCCCTCCACCTGAATTGTAAGGTGACCAGGCTTCTCTTCTGCATATGATATTTTATGCTCATCATTCAAAGATGAACACGCAGATGAAGATGATGCATTGCTTGGCAAACTTGAGGAACCATAACTGAAACTATCGTTGACATAAACCTCACTCACCAGACTGTAGCCCTCGCCACGTGATAGAATGTCCGGTAAGATTAGTTTTGTATTCTCATTTTCTTTTTCTGGATTCAGTAATATCACTTCATACTCATGATCATCGTACTCATCTTTGTTTTGCTTTCATCTTTGACATTGTTGTGTTTCCTGTCTTCTTATTGAAGATAGTATTCTGTATAGTGAGTTCCTCGTCCAATGGAAGAGTCACATTGGGGTTTGGATTGAGCCTAGGCACCACTCCTCCATAGTCGGACGGTGTTGACAATCCGTTGTTTTGATTTTTGATTTCTTGTAGAGTGCGTTCTAAACTATCTGTTTCATACTCTGGCTCAGTGTCCAAATGCTCATCGTCATGATTGTTCGTTAATGAGTCGATTCGTTTTGGTGGACTAGGTTTAGGGTTGGTGGTTGTTCTGTTGACTTCGAATTCTTTGATGACAGCATCCATGAGTTTCCTTGCCACTTTGGGCACTTTGGGCTCTGGCGAATCAGTCTTTCCAAGTTGCGAGTTCTTGTCGGTGTCCACACTGCTACAGATCGAAGGAGGGGGAGGAGGAGGAGGTGGGGGAGGCTGTGATGGATGTTTGATTTTTTGTGCCGCTTTGGGACTAATCGACTTCTCGGAGTGAGCATCACTATTTATCACTTTCTGTGAAGTTTTCTGTCGGTTTTCAGATCTAGCATTCTCTTTTGATTTGTTGATTGAGTTTCTGATTCCGTTCTGAATGGCAGGTGTGATAACAAAGCTTGGTTCTGGAATCGTTTTAATCAGAAGATTGCGCTCGTTTTCTCGTTTCTCTATCTCTTCCATCTTGTTGTTCTGGATAGGAGGACTGATGAATGACGACAAAACTACATCAGATTTCTTAATTTCTGGTTCAATCTTGTTCAAGTGAATGATTTCACCCTTGTCAATCGGCTCGGGTTTTACCTTCTCAGTGAGTGGCACTGCCGGTGCTTTACCTTTGTTTACATAGTTTCTCCTGGGCGGTACCTTGATTTTCTCCTTTTCTTCCTCGCATTTGGTTGGTTTGGCAGCCAATGGAACATCTTCTAGCCACTTCCGTATGCTGCGTTGCTTGCTCTCGTTAGCCGTTCTACAGCAGTCGTTGCACTCCTTTTCGGCGAAGGAAGACTCGAACCCACAGCCAGGACAGCCCTCGCAAGTGGGCGTGGTTCTCAGCGACTGGATCGGCGTGAACCGGCCGCTGCGCTCATGACGGCTGGTCTTAACGCTGCTACGAACCGAGCCGTGATGACTGTGACGGCCCTGTGCTATCTGATGATGGTCCATCTCCTCGGGTATTCCCAGTAGGCTGGGGAAGAATCTCTTGGCCGCCATTTTGTGCTTGGCTATTGCAATTACTTCTCGAATTTTCGAGAGGAATTCCAGCGCCGCAGGGGGAGGTGCCTGCAAAAAAACAATATTATTACAATCTATCCATATACCGTAACATTTTTCTGCTATTTTTGAGTTATTGAATGTTTTGAATGTTTTAGTATTGTATAGCCTAAATTACAGTGCAGTATGAGTAGCCTATTATACAGTATTGAATATTGTTGAATTAAATTCTTCAAATTGTTACAACCACTTATTTATTTGAATAGTGAGAAACTATTTTCTATTCTCGCTAAAATCTAGAAACAAGGTCTCTAGCCAGAGTTAAAAAAATGAGATTAATAATCGTGTTACTCTCAAAATCACTATACCTTCAGCTAACTAGATTATATTGAAGATTGATAATCGTGCAACAACCGAAACTAATATCTTTCTATTCTGATTAATAAGTTGTTACCAGTATGTCAAGTCTTTTTTTTATATTCTATGGCTATCTACTATTACATCTCCTCACTGCAACACAGAAAGTTTAAATAGATTATTTATTGAACTATTTGGGTGTTTTGAACGCAAAGAAATCTTCGTTTTTAATGAATACCGTCTACAATCATATTCTATTTTGCTGAAGACTGTTCACATGAGTTCTTAACTTATATACGAGGTGCATACGATTTCAAGCTGACTTCAAACCCTCCATACTTTTCATAGTAGGAACATTATTATTCTACAGTCTAGCTGGAAAACACTGTTTTACTATTTTCCAAAAAGTTAGTAATTTGTAGTGTAACGAAAATAGAGATAAATTTGCCAATTTTCTTCGTTCATTAATTCTAAATAACTTGAAAACCTTATATCATTTTTAAGGATGATGGCTCGATCCATTCCGAGCTGAGATGAATTAACATATTTTTGATATAGGTATCAAAAATATGATTATTATTGATAATAAATCAATTATCAAAAATAATATTAAATAATAATAATTATAAATAATATTATTGAATATAATATGTTTATTATTTTGATATAGATATTTTACATGACGTGCACCAATTATTTTTAGTAAATAAGCAACTTTTTTACTTACTGACTGGAGTACAACAGTTTACTGTTGAAAATGAACGCTTACCGTTTGAAAGTACTCTAGTGAGTAAGTAAACAAATTTGCTTATCATTTTGCTTAAAATAATTCACTGCACGTCGTGTAAAACACATAAAAATGTATAATATTTAAATAACTCACTAATAGCATTTCTGGCTCAAAGTAAGCGGGGTTGAAGTACAGCTTTCTCCTCGTTGAAGCCGTTGTTATAGCACGGACTGTTTCGGGCCTATCTTCCCTCATCTCCAGAGTCTCAACTATTGAGACGTTCTCCTCGGGTAACCTCTCAATAGCACTGGAGTCCTGCAGTTGCATCGCACTGCAGTCCGACGCGTAGATCTCTGTCGCGTGAGGATGAATCTGGGCCGCTGTGTGAATCTGCAAATACAAAAATATGGATATTGAAATAGTGGAAAATAGGGGTCTGTGTAAATCTGTAAATACAAATATATTGATATCAAAATAGAGAAGAGTAGGGGGTCTTGTGTGTTTCCTGTTATTTCATTCCATCAGTTTTCAATTTCTTATCAATGTGAAAAGTAGGGATCTTGTGTTTTCTATTATTTCATTCCATCAGTTTCATTTAAACTGATAGTAGTGTATCTGTAAATACGAAAATATTGATATCAAAATGGTAAAAAGTAGGGATTTTGTGTGTTTCCTCTAATTTAATTCCATCAGTTTTCAAATTTTTATCACTGTGTAAAGTAGGTATATTGTGTTAACTATTATTTCATTTCAGCAGTTTTATTTAAACTGATAGTAGTGAATCTGTAAAAGCAAAAATATTGATATCAAAATGGTGAAAAGTAGGGGTCTTTTGTGTTCCCTATTATTTAATTTCATCAGTTTTTTTTGAACTGATAGTAATGAATCGTAATAATAGAAAATTTTGTTTTCAAAATATTAAAAAATAGGGGGTTGTGGTTTTCATATTATTCAATTCCACCAGTTTTCAAGCTGATAGCAGTTAATCTATATTAATCTATAATCTATATATATATATATATATAGTAGTTAATCTATATATATTGATATCAAAATGGTGAAAAGAAGGGGTATCGTGTGTTTCCTATTATTTCATTCCACCAGTTTTCAAACCAATAGCAGTGAATCTATAATAAAAAATATTGATATCAAAATGGTGAACAGTAGGGGTCTTGTGAGTTTCCCATTATCTCATTTCACCAATTTTTATACGGATAGTATAAATATTATGTAAATACAAAAATATTAATATCAAAATAGTGATGAATTATAGGG
Organism: Nilaparvata lugens; assembly: GCF_014356525.2. Classification (NCBI taxonomy): domain Eukaryota; kingdom Metazoa; phylum Arthropoda; class Insecta; order Hemiptera; family Delphacidae; genus Nilaparvata; species Nilaparvata lugens. The sequence continues at coordinate 83,401,206 of NC_052505.1, read as the reverse complement.
GTCTTGTGTACTCCCTATTATTTCATTGCATCAATTTTCGATTTAGTGTTAATTTGTCGGTCCCGGCTGAAGTATCATAGTCGTTTTAGTTGTATTGATGGCTTAAATTATATATTCAGGTATAATAAGTCGGGTATATAATATTCAGGTATATATTTATATAAGGTCGGTGGGACCTTCCCCGGGGACTCCCCACCAACAAAAGCCATACGAATTTACTTATTTATCAGTTTTCGAGTAGAGTTTGTTTATTTTAATACAGTATCATAATTTGAGTTGTGTTTTCGACTTTTTACTCATTATGCTTTATATTTTGTTTTGATTTTCATTTTTTGTTGATACAGTGGTCACACATATTCATGTAAATGTTTTTGTAGGTTTTGAAAATGAAATTTGATTCCAATGTTTGAGATTCATGTTGAATCAAAGTACTGTAATTGAACAAATTGATTTGAAAGGATTTGAATTACAGGATTACAATCACTAAACATTTTTACTAACTGGTTTTAATTCATCCAATCAAAGATTTTCATTCTTCAACTGTTGTTAGGAGGTGAAGATAATTATTGATTATGTTTTTATTTGAGAACAGTAGACACTAGAAGATTTGATTTCTTTTTTTTTTGGAGAAACATTGTAGGATCTATCTGCAAATGTTTACTGCGCTGCAAACGCTTTAAGGTGAGCCTGTGCTTTCAACTACAATTTAATAGTCATGCCAGGTAGTTGATGACATGCAATTTGTTTTAGTTGGATTTATTTCCATTTATTCATTAATTATAGCAATTTATTGAACATCAAATATTGTTACTTATTGATATCAAATGAGATCCACTCTAGATAAATGGGTCTACTATATTTCGATGGTCAAGGTCGGTAGATAAATATAGGCCTGGGAGTAATATATGGGGAATTTGATGAATTTCAAGTGGTAACCTGTTGAATGCTGGTGCAGCCGACGCTGTTATCATCTGACACGGGCCCCATCTCCTCAGAACCATCCTCAGTCTCTGTGCAACAGCTGTGCGAGTCGCTCATGTAGCCAGTGTTATCATGACAGTGCCGCAGTAGAGGATTACTCTTGACCACACCCTCCTCCACCAGTTGACTGGAGGCGTCTGCCGCCCCACCAACCCCGTCGGCGTCGCGACGCTCCTTCAGGTGACGTCGCTTCGTGTGCAGATAGAGCAGGACGGATGCTATGTACATGAGAGCCAGCAGGACGGAGCAGACCGCTATCGCCACGAACTCGCTGGCCGATAGACCGCCGCCGCTGCCCGTGCCGCTTTCTGTCGCATGGGCGTCCGCTGAGAACGACACTTCGCGTACACCTGCCGTCACAATAACACAGCATATCAATGAAATTCTCTATTTCAATTCAATTTTCAATTTCAATTTCAATTCAATTTATTAAAAACACACAAAACAAGACAAAACAGAATTACAAAGATTTACGAAACAAATAAAACACAATAAAATGTTACAAATATAAAAAACCATGGGCTTAGTGTTTGGGTGTGTTGGAGAAGAGAAAAAAAAGAGAGGAAGATACCTAGCCAACTATGGTTTCCCATGTAATAGGCAGGCAAAGAAGAGAAGAGAAGTAATGAGGAAAAAAGGAAGGGAGAAATGGGGGGAAGGAAGAAAACAGAGGAATAGGTACTCAAAATAAAGGTAAGCGAGTCCACTGAAAAATGAAAAAACTAATGAAAAAAAAAAATGCTGGAGCAGAAATCTCGAGTCATATATCTAATTATTACAGAAATTACTGTATGTCCAGTTTTTTATATCCAGTTTAATTTTTCCGCTGATCTTATTGTCCATGAGAAAGTGATTTGGAAGGAGGTTTATTATTCTAGTACCTATGTAATAGGTTTCTAAACCTATTAAACTTACCTAAACCTAAAACTTATTGATTCATACAATAAGTGCATCATCAATAATGAAAGGGAGAGAAAAAAATAAGGTGACCACGTGCTATTCCTCTCCAAATTTTAGATAAGGTTACATATAGTCCGATATAAGCTAAGTATTGTAGTTGTTCACTTCACAAAATTGTCAGTTCTTAATTATTTTCACAAAGTAGTTAATTCAAACATGGTCGAAGTGTTTAGCTTTTGTGCAAAAAAATGGTAGAAATAGACAGTTGCAAAAAAGAAAACAGGAGTTTCGTATTACAAAAAAAAAACAGCTTGAGCACAATTTAAACAGTTATTTTCATTAAAATGTTCACAGAACATACACATTCCATAGATCCAATAACTGTGGCTACTACGTTATTGAATGCTAGAAAAGGGACAAAGCTATTCTCATGAGTGCTGCTCGTATCTTGAAAGGCAACATTCCAACCTATTTCACACCAATTTGAACAAAATCATTGCTAGATTCTCTATTATATCAGTAGGCCTATAACTGTTATACAGTATGTATAAATCTGTTATACAAAAATAATTATTTATATTGATGACTCTTGGCCTTGTAAATGAGCGAGTAACGAAAAATCTTTCATAACAGGCATTTGTAAATTAAAAATAAGCTAAGTTCTTGTCAGGTTCTGAATTGAAAAAAAAACCAATTCAAATTCAAATAAAATTTATTTCCGTAAAATAATACATTGAAAAAATATTAGTTTTGTAATCTACAATCAATTGTACAATCAAGTCAAATCTAAATCGAATTTTAGCATTATAGCAATATACATAGGCTACAGTTTACAATAAATCAAACTTGCATTAACAATAAATCAATAATAAATAAATATACAAATAAAATGAAATAATTGGAAATAACCCATAGGTTACAGAACCTGTTTGGGAAGAATGAAATTGTTGTTTTGAACAAGATGATTACAGTATGGAAAAGATTAGAACAAAAAAGATTATAGTAATGGATAAATAAATAAAATTGAAAATATATAAATAAAATAAATAGAAAAAAGAATAAAAATAACAGTTAAACATTTTCTTGGAACATTAAAGCCTCTAGAAGTGCTGCATTCACCAGCTATTTTTTAATCAATTTAGACGGATTTGTTGGAAAAATTGTGTAGCTTCAAGTAAACATGCTAGATAATGTAAATTAGTTTTATAGAATAGGATTAATTATTAATTTACATTGATAAACTACAATAAGTCAGAAGATAATTGAATTATATCCTAAAGGTAGTCAGCCCAGGAATTCAATATCACATAAATATACACTATACTGTTACTATAACTACTATTACACTAGAAACTGAAGCTACTATTATACCCTACAACTTCAAATTTATCAATATCAGAAGAAAACTTTTCTTTGTGAGTTTTCTCAAACACAAAATGTGTGCGAGAAGTACAAACTCATTACTTGTTTTAAAATGGAAAAATTAATCTAAAAAAGTATTATTAATAATAAAAAAATAATATAAAAGAAGTAATCGAAAATATATTTCTATGTATTTTAAATATATATTTCAGCGGAAGTTGAGACAGATAAGACGATAAATATTTTGATGGTCTTCAAACAATATTACGTGAATTTTGAGAAATAATAAGCCCTACTTCTTCTTGTTCTCCTTCTTCTTGTTCTCCTTCTTCACCTTCTCCTCTTTCTTCTCCTATTCCTCCTTCTTCACCTTCTCCTCCTTCTTTTTAATCTTTTTCTCATTCCTCCTTCACCTTCTCCTCCTTCTTTTCCCCTTATTCTTCTTCTCCCTCTTTTCCATCCACTTCTCCTCACTCTTTCCGTTCTAAATCTTCTCATTCTCCTCCTCGCTCTCACTCGTTTCTTTCTCTTTTTCTCTCTGCACAAATGCCCTTACCGGTGCAATGAACAATGAAAAATGACTTTGTTAAAAATGAATATATTGAAATTTTGCAAAATTGAAGACACAAATATAGAATTGAACACAAACTATAACTACTACTATAAAAGGAGAAAAGGAAGAATAGTTATGTTTGTATAATTGATTGTGTTTGAGGAGATGTTGTGGTATTTCTCCATAATGGAAAATAAAAACAAATATTGTCACATACCACTTATTTATTATTAAAACTTACATTAAAGTAATATAAGCCTAGGCCATTATGAAACCTAGGTACATTACTTTAATGTAAGTTTACTTTAATAAAGTATTACTTTAATAATACTTTAATGTGTCGAGGATCAACAAGTTCCGGCAATACACAGTCCATATAAAATTTTTTCACTTGTTCAAGAATCTTCGAACTCCAGAACTGCTCATCTTTGTATACAGTAACAACTTCTGTCCCCTTTGGCGACCATATACAAAATAAGCAGTACTGACATTTCGTAATGTGGAGTTGTCCCTGTATTTGATAGTAGTAGTTATGGTTTGTGTTCAATTCGATATTTGTATCTTCAATTTTGCAAAATTTCAATATTTTCAACTTTGCTGCTTCCCTTGGGAGTAGGTCCTTTATTGTCTGAGGGCATTGACCTCCACAATACCATGCCCATCTTCTAATAATCCATCCGGCGATGCTGCCAGAAATGGAAAATCGGCATCAATGAATAGCCCACATTTCAAAATTTTTGTCCAGCTATCTCACTAACTTTTTTAGAGCAGCCTCCTCGTTCATCCTCCCATACTCCATTGCTGAACAATTTTTACCGCCCCCATACAATAGTTCGCGAACTACATTTTCACATCCGGTATTTGGCCGGATGTTTTATCGATTTGTTGAATTTGCACAATAAACGAATTGATGTCCACTATTCGTCTACCTTCTAATTTGGTGATGCTGCTTTCTGTTCTTTTTCTTTCTTCTGCACTGAAAAACAAGAAGAAACAAATTGTCAATAAATTATTGGTGAATAAAACATATAGGTTGTTAGACGACGAGCTCTAGAATGGAATATCTATTGCAGGAATTCACCCTTCATTCAATAAAAAATAACGTTTATGCCACACCAGATTGGAAGTAGTTGCTTTCTATCAATTTATCATTGTGAGGATTTATTTTCCAATGATGACCTATCCAATGATTTATTTCTGATGACCTATCACTTTCTCTTATGCGTGTTTTTGCGAACTTGATTTTTTTTATTTGAGGAAATCTTCTTATTTTTCATTTCAAAAAATATTTAGAAAGAAATCCCTGAAACTTTTACAGTTTTACTGGAAAATAGAAATTATATTTTTCTAACAAATCTCAAATAAAAAATACAGTGATTTCTACTTACATTATTTCTGTATGAGTGTCGTAAACGTCTTTGTTTTCTGGACAAGTGTCACAGACATTGCTTTCTTCAGCGACGAAATCTGCGTCAGAGGCCCTGGAAATAAGAAGATAAAGACACTGTTATTCACGGTCATAAATGCTTATTACAGTATTCCATACTTGAAAGTACTGTGTTCCGGAATGGAAATGAAAACATATCGTCGGTATTATGTAAAAAGGGCGATACCAACAATTCATACTTTTTCAGGGGAGCTGTTTTTGTACTTTGCATAGTAAAATAAATTATTTTCAAATAAAATAACCAGTATATTCTTATGTTTTCAAAAACTATTAACATATTTCTTCAAATTTCAACACTTGATGAGTAGTTTAAAATACTAATCCACTCACCAAAATGTAAAAAAAAAATTATGCAGTATATTCGCCCTTTTAACACATATATTTTACATATTCGCCCTTCTTAAAATGTACTGTTTAAACAGGGAATGGATTGAAAAAGTAGTTATTCAGACAATAAGTTTTATTGTGACAAAATAATTGGATAAAATTGTTGAGAAAATGTAGAAAATCATATTTAAGTCGGCTTCTTCTTAGTTTTCAGGGATGTTGTTTGTCCTCTCTTCTTTGGTTTTTGTCTGGCGTCGTTTACTGTTGTTACTGCTGCTTTTTTTCCTTGGTGAGGCAATTCTTCATAGAACCTATGATGAAGAGTAGGTATTACTTTTGAAACACATAGATCTTGAAGCTCTTGATATTTAGCCCAGGTTATTGGTAATTTGCTGGTATAAGCTTTTGGCAGATCATCAGGTTTCTTGAGAGGCTTTCTTACACGTTTCAGGAGCTTTATTTCTTTAAATTCCACATAATTGTAGCCGTACTTAAAAAATATGGATTCAGGGTGGTCCTTTTTGGTACAAGAACCATTTTATCTTTCGCCATTCCACTACTTCTCCATCCACTGTCTCATATCTCGCCTTTTTTTTATTTTCTTCGGCTACTGATGTCCAATTAATAAATGAGTTATGAGTCATTGGCACAACATTGTATGGCTTGGGTGTTTTTCTTGCAAGTTGACAAATTAACTGCCATTCTGATGGAGTATTTACTTGAATGTTTTTTGCAGCTCTTCCAATGACTGAATGCATAGAATCTCCCTCCATCTGCGAATGACCTGGCTCATAATATACATGCTCTATCTTTTTAGCATGTATCATTTTTACTGCATACAAGAAAGCAGTAGAGATAAATTGGTTAAGGTTCTGCCCCCCATAAAAAAAATCACTCATAAAAAAAAGGTTCTGCCCCCCATAAAAAAATCACTCATAAAAAAAACTCCAGCACATCTTTGCGACAATTGATGTAGTTGAAGATGCATGTAGCAATTTCAGTAGAACCTCTGTTTCCTTCAGTTTCGTCCCACATGCAACATGTTCCTTCTTTTGAAATTAAATCAAAAATTGTAAAGTTATATACAGCAAGTTTTCTTTCATAAAAGATTGATGATACTTCTCCTTTAGGACACTCTAAAACAGCTTGAAGATCCATATTTAAGACAGTTCTTTTATTTTGAACATTATCTGTGCATTTTTTTACTTCTTCCTGCTTTATTTCTCTAGCTCTGTTTTTATTGAACACATGAAGGTCTTGTTTTTCTTTTTCTTCAGTTTTTTCAACTTCACTTAATGTTTTGTATCTATTGCAGGTAACGCACTGGTCCTTTCCAGGCTTATGAAAGCTGAGATTTCCATACGAATAAAAAAATACCTTTTAAGCAGACTTTTAAACCGGAATTATTAGTGATTTTCTATCTTGAAGAAGTAGCTTAGTGTTGTTTTCTGTAATTTTTTTATTGTCTTCGTTACAATTTTCCAAATATAGACGGTACAACTTTTCCAAGTTAAGCTGAGAAGAAAGATAAAGTTTATTACTGGATTTTCTACAATAATGGGACTCTACATTGGGCATTGATAAGATATGGTCACGAGCATGTTTTTCAATGAAATCAGGAATTTTTCTGGAGCAAGTACCTTTTCCTCTTTTATAATAATAATAATATACTGTCGTGACAATAATATTAAAATAAGAATTGAAATTCAATTAATAATGATAATAAATCGGATATCTATAACGGCGAATGTTGTATTCGCCCTTTTTACATTCACTGAAAGTAGACAATAGAGCGGAATTGGCATGTAAAACAGGCGATTATCAGGTTCGCCCTTTTCACATATAATTTTCAAAGAAGATGTTGTTTTCGCCTTAGTTACATTTGTTAATAACCTCACTAATATTAATAATTCAGATTCGCCACTTTTACACAACGATAGATACAGATGTCAGGAATTTAATTTTGCAAAAAAACTGAAATAGTGAATTTGTCGGATTCGCCCTTTTTACATAACACCGACGATATAATTATTCAATAATAGTGGATCTAAGAAAACTGTACAACCAAAGTCCATTGAACATAACAGTTATGATTTGCAAAAAAGAATCTATTTTTAAAACATTTAATATTATTTGTAAATCCTGAATACACCCGAGCTTTCTTCAATCTATGATAGTTGGACATTGATAACAAATACGTGAAACAGAATATCTACATCAGAAAAATAATTTGGTAACTTACGTATTTATCGTAGAATTTTCGGAGTCATTATACTCTTCGGTCTGAGCTTCACTTCTGCCTCTGCCCCTGGAATTACAAAAAAAAAAACAAGATCAATAGGACTATTCATAGGTGGCAATGACGAATTTCCCATTCAAAAAATAGTGAAAATATATATGGAAAATGCAGTAAAATTAGTGTAAGATAGGTCTGCCGATTACACTATTCGTAATTGACAATTGACATTTTTTGAATGGGTGTTTTCCAAGTTCCCTGAGCTTTCATAGCATAGAATCGTGAAACTGTTCAATATTTCTAAAAACGTTGACATGTATAATTGTATATTCGATTGAGAATTGAAGCTTTATTACTCAAATTACAAATGGAGATATATTGATTGTTATGGTTCTTGATGAAGGAAATTATGGATGTGTATCAAATATTAGCTTACCTTTTGGAAGCCCAGTATTGAATTAACGCTGTTCCTCTTCGTTTAAGCGGTTTCGCGCTAAGTTTCAATCTGCGTCCACTTTTGTGTCTAAAGCGTCGGCGACTTTGATGAGGCTTCGGCGTTTCGTCCATTTTTATGATAAATAATTTGGTCGCATGCACTTCAACATTTTTATAACATTTCACGTAATTCGAAGTCAATAGGAATAGAATAGAAAAAGTATTATTCACTAACAAGGATTGTCTAGAATAAACAAGGCAAAACGTTTCTATAAATGAAAACCCATAGTAACTTATCACAAAATTAATGACTGGATGAACTGTCACTGTCACGTTTCAACGAACTAATAAGTCACACATGGCATGGATATGGCAAAAGCTAGCTGGAATTGAGAGACAGAGAGAGTGTAACAGACTTCTCATCTATTCCCCTCCCATTCCCACTCTTTCTTGTGGTCATTCTTCAATTCATTCATTGATACACTGCTGGGCAGTCTTAGTATGTAAGTAGTAGGTGGTGGGGGTTACGTTTCAACAGTAGAGCTCTCTGGAGAATAACCCTCGAACTAGGTTGGCAATGTAACGGTTCATTTTTGGTTCAAATTTGCAATTTAACGACTCAGTTTATTGCAAAACTATTTGGAATTTGAACAAAATTCAAACGGATTTAGATTTGTGTTGTTATTCTAAAGGTCACTGTATTTTCAAATTCGTTTCTCGATGCTGCTTTTCCAAAATAGCAAATTCATGTTTAAATAGCTAAAATAAGAAAAACTTGAAGAAATAATGAAATTATGGAAAGCGTATGCTCTCTGTAAAAGCATATAGTTGAGTCCTACGAACTTTCAAGGAAATAGTCCAATCCATTCTTGAGGTATGAGTGTAAGCAATATGCTTACTTTTCAGTTTGTTAGGTGGGTGTGCAGTAGAATCTTAAGGCAAAATTCGAGACTTCTGTGCTTGAACAGTTCAACCAGGGGAAATCTTAAAAATCTAAGTCAAACCTTAAAACAATGCTGGTCAGAAAAAATGTGGAAATTGATACACATAATAATATTTCTCTAATTTTATGGGTGAGTTAGAATTTAAAATTTAGATGTTGAAAACCAAACATAGAATTGAAGAATAATTTTTGAATGAACAAAAAAGATGAAGTCGATGAAAAATGATACTGTGGTATGAAAATGAACATATAAGTTCATATTATGTAGTATCAGCTTGGTTTTTATTTTCTACATTCTAACTTGAAAATGACCTAAGTTATAATCGAAACTAGTCGTTGGAATATTTTTACGTTTTTAATATAAAGGGTACTACAAGTTTTTATTAATTTGTAGTAAAATAATTTTCTCTTCTCCATGTTTTTGTAATAATAAGTTTGACTTTGAAGAACTATGTTTTTTAGTTCCTCCAGTTACAGTGCATAAATATAATATACGTAGTTCCTCTATACTAGAATTTTATTCAAATGAAATTACACATTCAGAAATGAAACCATTATCCATTTGACATCACTATAAACTGTTATCTACGAATTTGATTGTATATATGGTATGAGATGTTATGCTATTTCTCATAATTTACATCATTAACGTCTTATTTTTTCTGTTATCTATGAGTAAAAATACATATTAAGTTTCCACCTATATGTGGAGTTGAGGAAAAATCGTTCTAGAAAATACAACAATCATTCAAACTTGAGAGGAACAGGTAAATCTAGGACAAGAAGAGCTAAGTTTAAGAAGAAGTTTAAGTGTCAAGAAGAAGTTATTGAAAATGGATAAAAAACCGGATGAATCTGAATATTTAACAGAAGTACTGGAAAAGACACATGAAATAATGAATAAAATATAATCATACATAATCGAAGAAGAAATTGAATTAGATAGAAAACTATAGAAAAATCTATGAAATACTACCAAGTTACTTTATACCAAAGCTAGTAGACAGACTCTGTCTACTAACGTTGACTTTATACTATATCCACAAATCATTGGTCAATAGGAATAAAAAAAAAATGACAGTTCTGGATTTGGCCAGTATCACCAATGTATAGCATCAAGTTTATATTTTACAAAAAGAAGGATATACTCACTCGGAGTTCCTGCCACTCTGAATGCAACACATGGTGTGAATATGGAGCTGTGAGCCGTAGTGTCGCCCATATCCTTGCACATCAGTGAGACCAAAAGCAGTCTTCCCTCCATACTCAGTCTCAACTCTTGAGTTCCAAGCCACTGCAATGAAATAAATTATCAAAAACTCTTTGAAATATGTGGCTGAAGAGTAATGTTGGAGACCGCGGTTCCTCATTGTGTCAATTTATTCTCTGATTATTTATGCATTTTTTGTGCTTATGGCTTTTACTGACGGATAAATCCTCGTTGCAGAGAAATGTACTGCCTCGCCGTATAATACCCAATATTTCTCATTATTGACACTTACGATAAGATAAGATATCAATTTATTGAACACAGTATAATCATAGAGAAACGATAGCATAAGTAGATATCCCATGGTATAGGGCGTTTATGTCGCAACTTTTACTGTTATCCCAAGCCGATAGTTCACATAGTTATTCCCTATGCAGCTGTGTGACGCTGGTAGTCTCTCAAATTGTGCCGTTCATACACTATCACTCCAACAAAACAGTGAAAATTGATAATAATCGACAGTAATCGGCTTGAGATAACAGTAAAAGTTGCGACATAAATTCCCTATACCATGGGATATCTACTTACGCTATTGTTTTCTATGGTATACATGTAATGCAATAAACAGTTGAACATCGTCATACAGATTAATTTGAAATAAGCTACAGAAAGAAACCATACAAAAATGAAAATGTTGAATGAAGAACTTGAACTTACAGATGGAAATTTCTGAGATATTGCAATTATTCAAATGCTAATGAATAAATTATTATTATTAACGAAAATCCAAATTAAATGTTGTGATTCACACCGAACTCCTAATTATAATTATAATTTAATAATAATAATTAACTTGAATTTGTTGGTTACATTATTGGATAGAAGTTTATTATCAAGAGAATTGTCTGATAAGATGAAGAAAAAATATCATGGCAAGTGCATAAAATGTAAAAATACCTGTCCCTTATTTCATCAGTCTGGTAAATTTAACTTCGGAATAAAAATATAAAGGTTTTGATAAATTTTTATAATTATTTTGTATTCAGATGAAATGTTTTGACATTTATTGTTATCGAACATTAAACTGATTCTTGAAGAGTTGAGTAGGCCTATAATCAAGTTTCTAGAAATCAGGAACCGTTGTTTTTTTATATTTATATGTGTATTCAGATAGATGTTTTGACTTTTGTTATCAAACATTAAACTGACTCCTGAAGAGTTAAGTAGGCCTATAATTGTGTATCTAGAAATCAGGAATATGAGTTGTGATAATTTTTAGTTTCTTTTTCTTTTGTGCTGATTTGATAATTGAATAAATCATAAAAGGACTCATAATATGGAGGACTGTATGTGAATATGTTTGAATAGCTTATGTTTTTAATCTACAGATTGAGAAAGTCAACTTCTTTCTTGTATTATACCAATTGTTGTATTGACTCCTCCTCTAAACACGGACTTGTTCCATATTAGGGGAGTAATTTTCAGAGGAAATATATTGTAAAATGTACTTTCTGAAAATAAGATGAATTTGAATTATTTGTACTTTGATAACATGCATTTGATTGAAATAGCTTTAAGTGTGAGCTGGGTTTTCGTTAGTGCGTAAATGCCGTCGTCGACCACGACAGGGTGAGGATCTCACATTGGGTAGATTTCAATTTGTCTGAATAACCTAAAAGATTACGTTCAATTAGGGCAATCAATGGTTTTGAAAGGTGGGACAGTTTTGAGGAAAGTCTGTTGCGCCTTCCCTCAAGTTGAGTACACAAAGAATTGAATAAATAAATGAGTAAATAGGTTATTGTAAAGTGGAAAATTAATGAAATGAATAAATATATTATTGAAAAAGTGAGACATACCTGAAGGAAAGTGCGGCCCTCGTCGCGGAACATGCGGAAGGGTGGCTCTGTGTCGGACCTGTTGCGTAGATCGGCCCATCCTGCTCTCGTCAAGAACTTCGCTCCAGAAACAACGCAAATCGGCGACTTGACTCCTGCAACAACATCAATCATCCAATAAGTTGATTAAAGACTATTCATTTGCTGGTAGTGGCTACAATGAATACTCAAATTCAAATTCTTTATTTGCCATAATTCAATACAATTTTTTCAAAACAAAAACACAATTAAAAACTTAATTTAAACATTAACATGAAATAAATAATAATTCTTCTCAAAATTAGCTTATAGGCGTTGCCAGCAAAACCAGAGGTTTGTGTGCTGCAACGAGTATCAATCTTAACTTACAAAATTAATAACCCATTTAATCGATATATCAATTTAAAAAAAATAAATCAAATGAAAATAAATAATAATCAAAAGGAGTGCTTTATCACAGAGATGGCTATAGAAAAAACACCTGAATTAAAACTAAAAATCTATATGGAGGTGACAAAAGATAAGGAGATCAATTATGAAAGAGGTGAGATACATTAACAGATTTTATCCATCCAACTATATTTCAAATGGATGACTTATTAATATGTTTTACTAGAAAGTGTTGAGGTACCAAGTTAATAACTTTTGCTGATGTAAGTGAATTGTCTTCGGCAATGAGTCAAGTCAGTTCTATATTTATATAGTTCGGTTGCGCTCGGAAGTTGTATGAAATCACGTATGGTTTAAATATATTTTTACATTTATCCAGGTACAGAATTAAATTTTTCATATAGAGCTGCTTTACGGTTAGCACGGGGAACTCAACAAACAGAAGATTGTTGGGTAGCGTCTGGGACGGCCAAGAGCGGCTTTTATTACATGTCTTTGCAATACTTCTTCGAAACTCTGTGGTAGCATTAAAAATGTTTTTTTACTGACAACCCATGTTGTATACTAGTCAGGAAAATTTTTTGTTTCATTCCAATTTGTTGATCATTTTCAAAATATATCATTTCATTCTTTATTCTTTTATACAATGACGCACAGATCGGGAGAGAAAAACTTAATCTGCGTTTACACCAAAGTTATTAACAAAATGTTAATAACTTAATCCTCCACTATCAGGTCCCATTTAAATGTGCAGATTCTATTTGCAGTTTGAGGAAGTATAACCGTATATAATGAAAAATGAATCATAATACACAGCTACAAACCTCTATCGACGTTTCAAGAACTGTTCAAGAAATAAATGATTTGTCAGTATGTTAAAGCTGCGTTTACACCAAAGTTATTAACAAAATGTTAATAACTTAATCCTTATAGATTCTATTAGATTGAACGGAACTTGACAAACACATTCTTATGTTCATCATGTTTATGATAAGTTATGCTCAATCTAATAGAATCTATAAGGATTAAGTTATTAACATTTTGTTAATAACTTTGGTTTAAACGCAGCTTAAGAATACCTTGTACTATTTCTCTCCCAAATTTAGGTAACATTAAAAGTTCAAAATGAGGTTATGTCTTCTAGATTTCCAAAAAATGTTCAGTCCAAAAATATTTATACAAACCATTCTTTTAAATTTAGATAATTTCACTTTCCTGTGACTGGAGGGGAGCTTCAAAATAGGGAGAGAAAGACTGTGAAGATCAAATAACATATAAGAACTAAAACCGTGAATTTCCTAATACATAACGAACTGCAATGTAAAAATTAGTTAAATAAAACCTTAGGTATACTTATATTAAAATAACAACTGCTTATTTTTCCAGTATATAGCCTACATCTCCAAACTTTGTTTTTATAGATCTGAGAATCTTAAGCTGAATTTACACCAAATTTATCAACAAAATGTAAATAACTTAATCCTTATAGATTGTATTAGATTGAACATAACTTATTATACACATGATGATAATATATTATGTGTTTGTCAAGTTTCGTTCAATCTAATAGAATCTATATGGATTAAGTTATTAACATTTTGTTAATAACTTTGGTGTAAACGCGGCTTAATTTCTATCGTATGTGCTTGCTGTAATTATACGAAACGTAATTATACAAATATTGTCAAATCCACAAAATTAAGTTTATTTAAAAACCATACTCGAGTTTCAACGCCATTCTTGGCATCATCTTCAGTGGAAACTGTTTCCACTGAAGTTTCACTGAAGAGTTTCCACTGAAGATGATGCCAAGAATGGCGTTGAAACTCGAGTACGCTATGGTGTTCAAATGGACTACTTTATAAATAAATACAAATAATTACTTTTACACCTCAACATGGAGAAGTTCCACAACATTTCTGAAAAAAGTGTAAATTTTATGTGCTTGCAATGGAAAAATATTGAGCGTGAGGTATTCAGTTGCAGGGTCCTCAGTCAATCAACTTTCATCACAGGATGGAAGATAATGAGTTGGTAACACATTAGGGCCACCGATTTCACGTTTTTGGCAGTTGAGTGATTTCTGTATACATGTCCTGAATATAAAATGCTCCAATTCTTATCTTATATCCTCAGGCTCTTGAGATTTAAAACCTAATGGTATGGTAATTGAGATAATTTACTTGATAATATGGATGATTTGCCAATTCCATTGTAATTACGGTGATAAATTGAGGTAGGTTTATGTTAATTTTGATTGATTGATTTCAATAATTAATATTCATGATGATATTCTGGCTTTCAGTTTTGATGCTTTAGGTGTGGACTGATTGCGAAAGATAATTTTTGTCATAATTATCTTTGCATCAGGCCGCAAAAGATAATTTATTTAATTTTGTTTTATTCACTTGAGCAACAAATTGTATGATGATTTGTAGCAGACCAGAGAATAAAGACCACAGAATTGTATGATAAATTTTTCTGATGAATAAATCATTATTTAAAATTATTGACCGAGCGAAGTGAGGTCTAAGAAGCAAGTCGAGGTTTGGCATTTCTCTTAATGTTTAAATGTTTATATGTTGCGCATTTACGACGAAACGCGGTAATAGATTTCCATGAAATTTGAAAGGTATGTTCCTTTTTCAATTGCGCGTCGACGTATATACAAGTTTTTTTTTGGAAATTCTGCATTTCAATGATAATATAAAAGGAAAAAGGAGCCTCCTTCATACGTCAATATTAGAGTAAAAATCAGACTATAGAATTCTTCATAAATCAGCTGACAAGTAATTACACAGATGTGTGGAGAAGCCAGTCTATTGCTGTATTTCCATAAAGTCTATAGTTTCAATCAGGTACTTGTGGATGAGAATACTGCGTGAGGTCTACTATTAACAGAACTACTAGTTATTTTACAAGCAGCAAGTTCCGTGCAAAACTTCAAATGAACAGAATTCTTGGGGCGAGATCATATCATGAGTTTTTTCTGTCGTTTTCAGAGTCGGCAGGGCTTTAAGACTGTGCAAAGGCTAAAAATAAACTTTCTACTCATGATATTTTTCAAAGTTTTCCGATTTGTGTATCATTAAGCTATCAAAATGAAAAAGTTTTCTCAGGAAAACATTTTTTTTCCGATCATTACTTTCGAGCGCCTCTAGTTTAAATTTTTGAGCGCCTCAAGTTTAAATTTTTGGGACAGAACATTTCATATTCGGTAAGAGATAAATCCATGAGATTTAGAGGATAGTCACTTCATGGTATTGTTGTTCTAGTAAAACAATTTTTTCTGAAAATATCAATTTTTAAGATAGTTATTCAATTTACTAAAAATAGCCAAAAATAACTTTTAGTTGAGTAATTTTTGGTAAATTGAATAACTTTTCCAAAAATTTATATTTTCAGAAAATTGTTGTTTTACTAGATCAACAATACCATGAACAATCCATCCTCTAAATCTCATGGATTATATCTTACCGAATGTGAAATGTTCTGTCCCAAAAATTCAAACTTCAGGCGCTTATATCTCAAAAAGTAATGATTGGAAAAAATATGTTTTCCTGAGAAAACTTTTTCATTTTGATAGCTTGATTATTTACAAATCGAAAAACTTTGAAAAATATTACGAGTAGAAGTTTATTTTTAGCCTTTGCACAGCCTTAAGCTCTCCGAATCACTGATTGGGTTGGCGTTTGAAAAACGCCCAATATGGTATCGCCCTTATAGTTTCTACGATTCTCATGATTAGCAAGAAAGTGTTAAATTGGCCTGACTGATTAGGTTCACTTCACTGTCGTTTTCCCTGATTGCTCTC